>NW_027311895.1:770000-782500 GCF_040954645.1 Diabrotica undecimpunctata | reverse complement strand
ACACGCACACACGCACACACACACAAATACACTCTTAACCCCTCGACTCCTACCCATTAGTCGCCTCTTAAGACAGGCATGACCTTCTTGCCTCGGCCGTATTCTAATCTCTGCGAGCCGAATGGACACACACATACATACACACCACACACTCACACACGTACGCACACACGCACACACACACACATACACTCTTCACCTCTCGACTCCTACCCATTATTCTCCTATTACGACAGGCAGGGACTTCTTGCCACGGCCGTGTTCTTATCTCTGCAAGCCGAACGGACACACACACACGCATACACACACACTCTCCACCTCTCGACTCCTACCCATTAGTCGCCCCTTACGACAGGCAGGGCCTTCTTGCCTGGGCCATATTCTTATCTCTGCAAGCCAAACGGACACACACACACAAATAAACACACATACTCACACACGCAAAAACACACGCACACACACAAAGACACATACACTCTTCACCTCTCGACTCCTACCCATTATTCTCCTCTTACGACAGGCAGGTACTTCTTGCCACGGCCGTGTTCTTATCTCTGCAAGCCGAACGGACACACACACACACGCACACACACACGCACACGCACACGCACACGCACACACTCTTCACCTCTCGACTCCTACCCATTATTCTCCTCTTACGACAGGCAGGGACTTCTTGCCACGGCCGTGTTCTTATCTCTGCAAGCCGAACGGACACACACACACACGCACACACACACGCACACGCACACGCACACGCACACACTCTTCACCTCTCGACTCCTACCCATTATTCTCCTCTTACGACAGGCAGGGACTTCTTGCCACGGCCGTGTTCTTATCTCTGCAAGCCGAACGGACACACACATACACACACACTCACACACACACGCACACACGCACACACGCACGCACACACGCACACACGCACACACACACGCACACACGCACACACACACAAATACACTCTTCACCTCTCGACTCCTACCCATTAGTCGCCTCTTACGACAGGCAGGGCCTTCCTGCCACGGCCATGTTCTTATCTCTGCGAGCCGACCGGACACACACACACTCACACACACACATACAAGAACACACACACACACGCACACACACACGCACACGCACACGCACACGCACACACTCTTCACCTCTCGACTCCTACCCATTATTCTCCTCTTACGACAGGCAGGGACTTCTTGCCACGGCCGTGTTCTTATCTCTGCAAGCCGAACGGACACACACATACACACACACTCACACACACACGCACACACGCACACACGCACGCACACACGCACACACGCACACACACACGCACACACGCACACACACACAAATACACTCTTAACCCCTCGACTCCTACCCATTAGTCGCCTCTTAAGACAGGCATGACCTTCTTGCCTCGGCCGTATTCTAATCTCTGCGAGCCGAATGGACACACACATACATACACACACACACACACTTACACACGCACAAACACACACATACCCACACACGCACACACACACACATACACTATTCACCTTTCGACTCCTACCTATTAGTCGCCCCTTACAAGAGAGAGGGCCTTCTTGCCTCGGCCGTATTCTTATCTCTGCAAGCCAAACGGACACACACACAAATACAGACATATACTCACACACGCACAAATACACGCACACACACAAAGACACATACACTCTTCACCTCTCGACTCCTATTCATTAGTCGCCTCTTACGACAGGCAGGGACTTCTTGCCACGGCCGTGTTCTTATCTCTGCGAGCCGAACGGACACACACATACTTACACACACACACGCACCTACGCACACACACGCACACACGCACACACACACAAATACACTCTTAACCCCTCGACTCCTACCCATTAGTCGCATCTTACGACAGGCATGGACTTATTGCCTCGGCCATATTCTAATCTCTGCGAGCCGAACGGACACACACACACTGACACACACACATTCACACACACCACACACTCACACACGTACGCACACACGCACACACACACATACACTCTTCACCTCTCGACTCCTACCCATTATTCTCCTATTACGACAGGCAGGGACTTCTTGCCACGGCCGTGTTCTTATCTCTGCAAGCCGAACGGACACACACACACGCATACACACACACTCTCCACCTCTCGACTCCTACCCATTAGTCGCCCCTTACGACAGGCAGGGCCTTCTTGCCTGGGCCATATTCTTATCTCTGCAAGCCAAACGGACACACACACACAAATAAACACACATACTCACACACGCAAAAACACACGCACACACACAAAGACACATGCACTCTTCACCTCTCGACTCCTACCCATTATTCTCCTATTACGAAAGGCAGGGACTTCTTGCCACGGCCGTGTTATTATCTCTGCGAGCCGACCGGACACACACACACTGACACACACACACATTCACACACACACACACTCACACACGTACGCACACACGCACACACACATACACTCTTCACCTCTCGACTCCTACCCATTATTCTCCTCTTACGACAGGCAGGGACTTCTTGCCACGGCCGTGTTCTTATCTCTGCAAGCCGAACGGACACACACACACACGCACACACACACGCACACGCACACGCACACGCACACACTCTTCACCTCTCGACTCCTACCCATTATTCTCCTCTTACGACAGGCAGGGACTTCTTGCCACGGCCGTGTTCTTATCTCTGCAAGCCGAACGGACACACACATACACACACACTCACACACACACGCACACACGCACGCACACACGCACACACGCACACACGCACACACACACGCACACACGCACACACACACAAATACACTCTTCACCTCTCGACTCCTACCCATTAGTCGCATCTTACGACAGGCATGGACTTATTGCCTCGGCCGTATTCTAATCTCTGCGAGCCGAACGGACACACACACACTGACAAACACACACATTCACACACACACACTCACACACGTACGCACACACGCACACACACATACACTCTTCACCTCTCGACTCCTACCCATTATTCTCCTCTTACGACAGGCAGGGACTTCTTGCCACGGCCGTGTTCTTATCTCTGCAAGCCGAACGGACACACACACACACGCACACACACACGCACACGCACACAGGCACACACGCACACACGCACACGCACACGTACACGCACACACTCTCCACCTCTCGACTCCTATCCATTAGTCGTCTCTTACGACAGGCAGGGCTTTCTTGCTACGGACGTGTTCTTATCTCTGAGAGCCAAACGGACACACACACACACTCGCACACACACATACACATACATACACGCTTCACCTCTCGACTCCTACCCATTAGTCGCCTCTTACGACATTCAGCGACTTCTTGCCACGGCCGTGTTCTTATCTCTGCGAGCCGAACGGACACACACACACTCACACACACACGCACGCACACACGCACACACACACGCACCCACGCACACGCACACGCACACACTCACAAACACACACACACACACGCACGCACACACACATACATTCTTCACCTCTCGACTCCTACCCATTAGTCGCTCATTACAGCAGGCATGGCCTTCTTGCCACGGCCGTATTCTTATCTCTGCGAGCCGAAGGGACACACACACACACTCATACACACACACGCACACTCTTTACCTCTCGACTTCTACCCATTAGTCGCCTCTTACGACAGGCATGGCCTTCTTGCCACGGCTGTATTCTTATCTCTGCAAGCCGAACGGACACACATACATACACACACACTCACACACGCACACACACATAAACTCTTCACCTCTCGACTCCTACCTATAAGTCGCCTCTTACGATAAGCATGGCCTTCTTGCCACGGCTGTAATCTTATCTCTGCGAGCCGAAGGACACACACACATACACACATACACGCACACACACACGCACACACGCACATACATACACTCTCCATCTCGCGACTCCTACTCATTAGTCGCCTCTTACGACAGACAGGGCCTTCTTGCCACGGCCGTGTTCTTATCTCTGCGAGCCGAACGGACACACACATACACACACACACACTCACACACACACGCACACACGCACGCACACGCACACACTCTTCACCTCTCGACTCCTACCCATTATTCTCCTCTTACGACAGGCAGGGACTTCTTGCCACGGCCGTGTTCTTATCTCTGCAAGCCGAACGGACACACACATACACACACACACACTCACACACACACGCACACACGCACGCACACACGCACACACACATACACTCACACACACAAACACGCACATACGCACACACACATACATTCTTCACCTCTCGACTCCTACCTATTAGTCGTCTCTCACGACAAGCAGGGTCTTCTTGCCTCGGCCGTGTTCTTATCTCTGCAAGCCGAACGAACACACACACACTCACACACACACACACACACATACACTCTTAACCTCTCGACTCCTACCCATTAGTCGCCTCTTACGACATTCAGGGACTTCTTGCCACAAACGTATTCTTATCTCTGCAAGCCGAACGGACACACACACATACTCACACACGCACACACACACGCACACACGTACACACACACATACACTCTTCACCTCTCGACTCCTACCTATTAGTCGTCTCTCACGACAAGCAGGGTCTTCTTGCCTCGGCCGTGTTCTTATCTCTGCAAGCCGAACGAACACACACACACTCACACACACACATACACTCTTAACCTCTCGACTCCTACCCATTAGTCGCCTCTTACGACATTCAGGGACTTCTTGCCACAAACGTATTCTTATCTCTGCAAGCCGAACGGACACACACACATACTCACACACGCACACACACACGCACACACGTACACACACACATACACTCTTCAATTCTCGACTCCTACCCATTAGTCGCCCTTTACGACAGGCAGGGCCTTCTTGCCACGGCCATGTTCTTATCTCTGAGAGCCGAACGGACATACACACACACTCACACACACACGCACGCTCACACGCACACACACATGCACACACGCACACGCACACGCACACGCACACACTCTCCACCTCTCGACTCCTATCCATTAGTCATCTCTTAAGACAGGCAGGGCCTTCTTGCCTCGGCCGTATTCTTATCTCTGCAAGCCGAACGGACACACATACATACACACACGCTCACACACGCACACACACACGCACATGCACACTCACACGCACACACTCTTCACCTCTCGACTCCTACCCATTATTCTCCTCTTACGACAGGCAGGGACTTCTTGCCACGGCCGTGTTCTTATCTCTGCAAGCCGAACGGACCCACACACACTCACACACACACACACATACCCTCACACACGTACGCACAAACGCACACACACACATACAGTCTTCACCTCTCGACTCCTACCCATTATTCTCCTCTTACGACAGGCAGGGACTTCTTGCCACGGCCGTGTTCTTATCTCTGCAAGCCGAACGGACACACACATACACACACACTCACACACACACGCACACACGCACGCACACACGCACACACACATACACTCACACACACAAACACGCACATACGCACACACACATACATTCTTCACCTCTCGACTCCTACCTATTAGTCGTCTCTCACGACAGGCAGGGTCTTTTTGCCTCGGCCGTGTTCTTATCTCTGCAAGCCGAACGGACACACACACACTCACACACACACACACACATACACTCTTAACCTCTCGACTCCTACCCATAAGTCGCCTCTTACGACATTCAGGGCCTTCTTGCCTCGGCCGTATTCTTATCTCTGCAAGCCAAACTGACACACACACACAAATACACACACATACTCACACACGCAAAAACACACGCACACACACAAAGACACATACGCTCTTCACCTCTCGACTCCTATTCATTAGTCGCCTCTTACGACAGGCAGGGACTTCTTGCCACGGCCGTGTTCTTATCTCTGCAAGCCAAACGGACACACACACACGCACACACACACACGCACACGCACACGCACACACTCTTCACCTCTCGACTCCTACCCATTATTCTCCTCTTACGACAGGCAGGGACTTCTTGCCACGGCCGTGTTCTTATCTCTGCAAGCCGAACGGACACACACATACACACACACACTCACACACACACGCACACACGCACGCACACACGCACACACACATACACTCACACACACAAACACGCACATACGCACACACACATACATTCTTCACCTCTCGACTCCTACCTATTAGTCGTCTCTCACGACAAGCAGGGTCTTCTTGCCTCGGCCGTGTTCTTATCTCTGCAAGCCGAACGAACACACACACACTCACACACACACACACATACACTCTTAACCTCTCGACTCCTACCCATTAGTCGCCTCTTACGACATTCAGGGACTTCTTGCCACAAACGTATTCTTATCTCTGCAAGCCGAACGGACACACACACATACTTACACACGCACACACACACGCACACACGTACACACACACATACACCCTTCACCTCTCGACTCCTACCCATTAGTCGCCCTTTACGACAGGCAGGGCCTTCTTGCCACGGCCATGTTCTTATCTCTGAGAGCCGAACGGACATACACACACACTCACACACACACGCACGCTCACACGCACACACACATGCACACACGCACACGCACACGCACACGCACACACTCTCCACCTCTCGACTCCTATCCATTAGTCATCTCTTAAGACAGGCAGGGCCTTCTTGCCTCGGCCGTATTCTTATCTCTGCAAGCCGAACGGACACACATACATACACACACGCTCACACACGCACACACACACGCACACACGCACACACACATACACTCTTTACCTCTCGACTCCTACCCATTAGTCGCCTCTTACGACAGGCAGGGCCTTCTTGCTACGGCCATGTTCTTATCTCTGCGAGCCGAACGGACATACACACACACTCAAACACACACGCACGCTCACACGCACACACACACACGCACACACGCACACGCACACGCACACGCACACACTCTCAACCTCTCAACTCCTATCCATTAGTCACCTCTTAAGACAGGCAGGGCCTTCTTGCCTCGGCCGTATTCTTATCTCTGCAAGCCGAACGGACACACACACACTCACACACACAAGCACGCACACATGCACACACACGCACACACACAAATACACTTTTCACCTCTCGACTCCTACCCATTAGTCGCCTCTTACGACAGGCAGGGTCTTCTTGCCTCGGCCGTGTTCTTATCTCTGCAAGCCGAACGGACACACACACACTCACACACACACACACACATACACTCCTAACCTCTCGACTCCTACCCATAAGTCGCCTCTTACGACATTCAGGGCCTTCTTGCCTCGGCCGTATTCTTATCTCTGCAAGCCAAACTGACACACACACACACAAATACACACACATACTCACACACGCAAAAACACACGCACACACACAAAGACACATACGCTCTTCACCTCTCGACTCCTATTCATTAGTCGCCCCTTACGACAGGCAGGGACTTCTTGCCACGGCCGTGTTCTTACCTCTGCAAGCCAAACGGACACACACACACGCACACACACACACGCACACGCACACGCACACGCACACACTCTTCACCTCTCGACTCCTACCCATTATTCTCCTCTTACGACAGGCAGGGACTTCTTGCCACGGCCGTGTTCTTATCTCTGCAAGCCGAACGGACACACACATACACACACACACTCACACACACACGCACACACGCACGCACACACGCACACACACATACACTCACACACACAAACACGCACATACGCACACACACATACATTCTTCACCTCTCGACTCCTACCTATTAGTCGTCTCTCACGACAAGCAGGGTCTTCTTGCCTCGGCCGTGTTCTTATCTCTGCAAGCCGAACGAACACACACACACTCACACACACACACATACACTCTTAACCTCTCGACTCCTACCCATTAGTCGCCTCTTACGACATTCAGGGACTTCTTGCCACAAACGTATTCTTATCTCTGCAAGCCGAACGGACACACACACATACTCACACACGCACACACACACGCACACACGTACACACACACATACACTCTTCACCTCTCGACTCCTACCCATTAGTCGCCCTTTACGACAGGCAGGGCCTTCTTGCCACGGCCATGTTCTTATCTCTGAGAGCCGAACGGACACACACACACTCACACACACACACATACACTCTTAACCTCTCGACTCCTACCCATTAGTCGCCTCTTACGACATTCAGGGACTTCTTGCCACAAACGTATTCTTATCTCTGCAAGCCGAACGGACACACACACATACTCACACACGCACACACACACGCACACACGTACACACACACATACACTCTTCACCTCTCGACTCCTACCCATTAGTCGCCCTTTACGACAGGCAGGGACTTCTTGCCACGGCCGTGTTCTTACCTCTGCAAGCCAAACGGACACACACACACGCACACACACACACGCACACGCACACGCACACGCACACACTCTTCACCTCTCGACTCCTACCCATTATTCTCCTCTTACGACAGGCAGGGACTTCTTGCCACGGCCGTGTTCTTATCTCTGCAAGCCGAACGGACACACACATACACACACACACTCACACACACACGCACACACGCACGCACACACGCACACACACATACACTCACACACACAAACACGCACATACGCACACACACATACATTCTTCACCTCTCGACTCCTACCTATTAGTCGTCTCTCACGACAAGCAGGGTCTTCTTGCCTCGGCCGTGTTCTTATCTCTGCAAGCCGAACGAACACACACACACTCACACACACACACACATACACTCTTAACCTCTCGACTCCTACCCATTAGTCGCCTCTTACGACATTCAGGGACTTCTTGCCACAAACGTATTCTTATCTCTGCAAGCCGAACGGACACACACACATACTCACACACGCACACACACACGCACACACGTACACACACACATACACTCTTCACCTCTCGACTCCTACCCATTAGTCGCCCTTTACGACAGGCAGGGCCTTCTTGCCACGGCCATGTTCTTATCTCTGAGAGCCGAACGGACACACACACACTCACACACACACACATACACTCTTAACCTCTCGACTCCTACCCATTAGTCGCCTCTTACGACATTCAGGGACTTCTTGCCACAAACGTATTCTTATCTCTGCAAGCCGAACGGACACACACACATACTCACACACGCACACACACACGCACACACGTACACACACACATACACCCTTCACCTCTCGACTCCTACCCATTAGTCGCCCTTTACGACAGGCAGGGCCTTCTTGCCACGGCCATGTTCTTATCTCTGAGAGCCGAACGGACATACACACACACTCACACACACACGCACGCTCACACGCACACACACATGCACACACGCACACGCACACGCACACGCACACACTCTCCACCTCTCGACTCCTATCCATTAGTCATCTCTTAAGACAGGCAGGGCCTTCTTGCCTCGGCCGTATTCTTATCTCTGCAAGCCGAACGGACACACATACATACACACACGCTCACACACGCACACACACTCACACACACACACACACACATACACTCTTAACCTCTCGACTCCTACCCATTAGTCGCCTCTTACGACATTCAGGGACTTCTTGCCACAAACGTATTCTTATCTCTGCAAGCCGAACGGACACACACACATACTCACACACGCACACACACACGCACACACGTACACACACACATACACTCTTCACCTCTCGACTCCTACCTATTAGTCGTCTCTCACGACAAGCAGGGTCTTCTTGCCTCGGCCGTGTTCTTATCTCTGCAAGCCGAACGAACACACACACACTCACACACACACATACACTCTTAACCTCTCGACTCCTACCCATTAGTCGCCTCTTACGACATTCAGGGACTTCTTGCCACAAACGTATTCTTATCTCTGCAAGCCGAACGGACACACACACATACTCACACACGCACACACACACGCACACACGTACACACACACATACACTCTTCAATTCTCGACTCCTACCCATTATTCGCCCTTTACGACAGGCAGGGCCTTCTTGCCACGGCCATGTTCTTATCTCTGAGAGCCGAACGGACATACACACACACTCACACACACACGCACGCTCACACGCACACACACATGCACACACGCACACGCACACGCACACGCACACACTCTCCACCTCTCGACTCCTATCCATTAGTCATCTCTTAAGACAGGCAGGGCCTTCTTGCCTCGGCCGTATTCTTATCTCTGCAAGCCGAACGGATACACATACATACACACACGCTCACACACGCACACACACACGCACATGCACACTCACACGCACACACTCTTCACCTCTCGACTCCTACCCATTATTCTCCTCTTACGACAGGCAGGGACTTCTTGCCACGGCCGTGTTCTTATCTCTGCAAGCCGAACGGACCCACACACACTCACACACACACACACATACCCTCACACACGTACGCACAAACGCACACACACACATACAGTCTTCACCTCTCGACTCCTACCCATTATTCTCCTCTTACGACAGGCAGGGACTTCTTGCCACGGCCGTGTTCTTATCTCTGCAAGCCGAACGGACACACACATACACACACACTCACACACACACGCACACACGCACGCACACACGCACACACACATACACTCACACACACAAACACGCACATACGCACACACACATACATTCTTCACCTCTCGACTCCTACCTATTAGTCGTCTCTCACGACAGGCAGGGTCTTTTTGCCTCGGCCGTGTTCTTATCTCTGCAAGCCGAACGGACACACACACACTCACACACACACACACACATACACTCTTAACCTCTCGACTCCTACCCATAAGTCGCCTCTTACGACATTCAGGGCCTTCTTGCCTCGGCCGTATTCTTATCTCTGCAAGCCAAACTGACACACACACACAAATACACACACATACTCACACACGCAAAAACACACGCACACACACAAAGACACATACGCTCTTCACCTCTCGACTCCTATTCATTAGTCGCCTCTTACGACAGGCAGGGACTTCTTGCCACGGCCGTGTTCTTATCTCTGCAAGCCAAACGGACACACACACACGCACACACACACACGCACACGCACACGCACACACTCTTCACCTCTCGACTCCTACCCATTATTCTCCTCTTACGACAGGCAGGGACTTCTTGCCACGGCCGTGTTCTTATCTCTGCAAGCCGAACGGACACACACATACACACACACACTCACACACACACGCACACACGCACGCACACACGCACACACACATACACTCACACACACAAACACGCACATACGCACACACACATACATTCTTCACCTCTCGACTCCTACCTATTAGTCGTCTCTCACGACAAGCAGGGTCTTCTTGCCTCGGCCGTGTTCTTATCTCTGCAAGCCGAACGAACACACACACACTCACACACACACACATACACTCTTAACCTCTCGACTCCTACCCATTAGTCGCCTCTTACGACATTCAGGGACTTCTTGCCACAAACGTATTCTTATCTCTGCAAGCCGAACGGACACACACACATACTTACACACGCACACACACACGCACACACGTACACACACACATACACCCTTCACCTCTCGACTCCTACCCATTAGTCGCCCTTTACGACAGGCAGGGCCTTCTTGCCACGGCCATGTTCTTATCTCTGAGAGCCGAACGGACATACACACACACTCACACACACACGCACGCTCACACGCACACACACATGCACACACGCACACGCACACGCACACGCACACACTCTCCACCTCTCGACTCCTATCCATTAGTCATCTCTTAAGACAGGCAGGGCCTTCTTGCCTCGGCCGTATTCTTATCTCTGCAAGCCGAACGGACACACATACATACACACACGCTCACACACGCACACACACACGCACACACGCACACACACATACACTCTTTACCTCTCGACTCCTACCCATTAGTCGCCTCTTACGACAGGCAGGGCCTTCTTGCTACGGCCATGTTCTTATCTCTGCGAGCCGAACGGACATACACACACACTCAAACACACACGCACGCTCACACGCACACACACACACGCACACACGCACACGCACACGCACACGCACACACTCTCAACCTCTCAACTCCTATCCATTAGTCACCTCTTAAGACAGGCAGGGCCTTCTTGCCTCGGCCGTATTCTTATCTCTGCAAGCCGAACGGACACACACACACTCACACACACAAGCACGCACACATGCACACACACGCACACACACAAATACACTTTTCACCTCTCGACTCCTACCCATTAGTCGCCTCTTACGACAGGCAGGGTCTTCTTGCCTCGGCCGTGTTCTTATCTCTGCAAGCCGAACGGACACACACACACTCACACACACACACACACACATACACTCCTAACCTCTCGACTCCTACCCATAAGTCGCCTCTTACGACATTCAGGGCCTTCTTGCCT
>NW_027311895.1:665000-767500 GCF_040954645.1 Diabrotica undecimpunctata | reverse complement strand
CTCTCCACCTCTCGATTCCTATCCATTAGTCGCCTCTTAAGACAGGCAGGGCCTTCTTGCCACGGACGTATTCTTATCTCTGCGAGTCGAACGGACACACACACACGCACAGACAAACACACGCACACAGGCACACACGCACACACGCACACGTACACGCACACGCACACACTCTCCACCTCTCGACTCCTATCCATTAGTCGCCTCTTAAGACAGGCAGGGCCTTCTTGCCTCGGCCGTATTCTTATCTCTGCAAGCCAAACGGACACACACACACACACACATACAGACACACACTCACACACGCACAAACACACGCACACACACAGACACATACACTCTTCACCTCTCGACTCTTATTCATTAGTCGCCTCTTACGACAGGCAGGGACTTCTTGCCACAGCCGTGTTCTTATCTCTGCGAGCCGAACGGAGACACACACACTCACACACACACGCACACACACGCACACACGCACACACACACAAATACACTCTTCACCTCTCGACTCCTACCCATTAGTCGACTCTTACGACAGGCAGGGCCTTCTTGCCACGGCCGTGTTCTCATTTCAGCGAGCCGACCGGACACACACACACACGCACACACAAACACACGCACACAGGCACAAACGCACACACGCAAACGCACACGCACACGCACACACTCTCCACCTCTCGACTCCTATCCAATAGTCGCCTCTTAAGACAGGCAGGGCCTTCTTGCCACGAACGCATTCTTATCTCTGCGAGCCTAACGGACACACACACACACTCACACAGACACGCACGCACACACGCCACACACACGCACACACATACACTCACACACACACAAACACGCACACACGCACACACACATACATTCTTTACCTCTCGACTCCTACCTATTAGTCGTCTCTCACGACAGGCAGGGCCTTCTTGCCTCGGCCGTGTTCTTATCTCTGCAAGCCGAACGGACACACACACAAACTCACACATGCACACACACACGCACACACGCACCCACACACATACACTCTTCACCTGTCGACTCCTACCTATTAGTCGCCTCTTGCGATAGGCAGGGCCTTCTTGCCTCAGTCGTGTTCTTATCTCTGCAAGCCGAACTAACACACACACAAACTTACACACGCACACACACACGCACACACGCACATACACTTTTCACTACTCGCCTCCTACTTATTAGTCGCCCACTCTTCACCTCTCGACTCCTACCCATTAGTCGCCCCGATTTGCATCGCCTTCTTGCCACGGCTGTTTACTTATCTCTGCGAGCCGAAGGGACACACACACACACTTACAAACACACACACACACACGCACGCACACACGCACACACACATACACTCACACACACACAAACACGCACAAACGCACACACACATACATTCTTCACCTCTCGACTCCTACCTATTAGTCGCCTCTTACGACAGGCAGGGCCTTCTTGCCTTGGCCGTGTTCTTATCACTGCAAGCCGAACGGACACACACGCCTACTCACACACGCACACACACACGCACACACGCGCACACACATACACTCTTCACCTCTCGACTCCTACCTATTAGGCGCCTCTTACGATAGGCAGGGCCTTCTTGCCTCGGTCGTGTTCTTATTTCTGCAAGCCGAACTAACACACACACATACTTACACACGCACACACACACGCACACACGCACACACACACATACACTCTTCACCTCTCGAATCCTACTTATTACTCGCCTCTTACGACAGGCATGGCCTTCTTGCCACGGACGTATTCTTATCTCTGCGAGCCGAACGGACACACACACACACACTCGCACACACACATACACATACACGCTTCACCTCTCGACTCCTACCCATTAGTCGCCTCTTACGACATTCAGGGACTTTTTGCCACGGCCGTGTTCTTATCTCTGCGAGCCGAACGGACACACACACTCTCACACACACACACGCACACACGCACACACGCACACGCACACACTTTCCACCTCTCGACTCCTATCCAATAGTCGCCTCTTAAGACAGGCAGGGCCTTCTTGCCACGGCCGTATTTTTATCTCTGCGAGCCGAGCAGACACACGCACAGTCACACACACACACACATACACTATTCACTTCTCGACTCCTCCCTTTTGGTCGCCTCTTACGAGAGGCAGCCCCGGCCTGATACACACACACACCGGCCGTAATCTTATCTCTGCAAGCCGAACGGATACACACACTCACACACACACGCACGCACACACGCACACACACACACACAAATACACTCTTCACCTCTCGACTCCTACCCATTAGTCGCATTTTACGACTGGCATGTCCTCCTCGTCTTGACCGTATTCTAATCTCTGTGAGCCGTTACGGACACTTACATACATACACACACACTAACAAACGCACAAACACAAACACGCACACACACATACACTCTTCACCTCTCGACTCCTACCCATTAGTCACCTCTTACGACAGGCATGGCATTCTTGCCACCGCTGTTTTCTTTTCTCTGCGAGCCGAAGGGACACACATACACACACACACACTCACAGACACACACACACACACGCACACACGCACACACACATACACTCTTCACCTCTCGATTCCTACCTATTAGTCGCCCCTTACAAGAGGCAGGGCCTTCTTGCCTTGGCCGTATTCTTATCTCTGCAAGCCTAACGGATACACACACATACACACACACTCACACACGCAAACACACACGCACACACACACACATACACTCTTCACCTCTCGACTCCTACCCATTAGCCGCTAATTACAACAAGCATGGCCTTCTTGTCACGGCCGTATTCTTATCTCTGCAAGCCGAACGGACACACACACCCATACACACACACTCACATACGCACAAACACACACACACGCACACACGCATACACTCTTCACCTCTAGACTCCTACCCATTAGTCACCTCTTACGACAGGCATGGCATTCTTGCCACCGCTGTTTTCTTTTCTCTGCGAGCCGAAGGGACACACATACACACACACACTCACATACACACACACACGCACGCACACACGCACACACACATACACTCACACACACACACACGCACAAACGCACACACACATACACTCTTCACCTCTCGATTTCTACCTATTAGTCGCCCCTTACAAGAAGCAGGGCCTTCTCGCCTTGGCCGTATTCTTGTCTTTGCAAGCCTAACGGACACACACACATACACACACACACTCACACACGCAAACACAAACGCACACACACACATACACTCTTCACCTCTCGACTCCTACCTATTAGTCGCCACTTACGACAGGCAGGGCCTTCTTGCCCCGGCCGTATTCTTATCTCTGCAAGCCGACCGGACACACACACACACTGACACACACACATACACACACACACTCACACACGCACGCACACACGCACACACATACATACACTCTTCACCTCTCGACTCCTACCCATTATTCTCCTCTTACGACAGGCAGGGACTTCTTGCCACAGCCGTGTTCTTATCTCTGCAAGCCAAACGGACACACACACACGCACACACACACACGCGCACACGCACCCGCACACGCACACACTCTCCACCTCTCGACTCCTATCCATTAGTCGCCTCTTACGACAGGCATGGCCTTCTTGCCACCGCTTTTTTCTTATCTCTGCGGGCGAAGGGACACACACACACACATACACACACACACTCACACACACATGCACACACGCACGCACACACGCACACACACATACACTCACACACACACAAACACGCACATACGCACACACATACATTCTTCACCTCTCTAATCCTACCTATTAGTCGCCTCTCACGACAGGCAGGGCCTTCTTGCCACCGCTGTTTTCTTATCTCTGCGAGACGAAGGGACACACACACACACACACATACACACACACGCACACACACATGCGCACAAACGCACGCACACATACATTTTTCACCTCTCGACTCCTACCCATTAGTCGCCCATTACGACAGGCATGGCCTTCTGGCCACCGCTGTTTTCTTATCTCTGCGAGACGAAGGGACACACACACATACACACATACACACACACGCACACACACATGCGCACAAACGCACGCACACATACATTTTTCACCTCTCGACTCCTACCCATTAGTCGCCCATTACGACAGGCATGGCCTTCTTGCCACCGCTGTTTTCTTATCTCTGCGAGCCGAAGGGACACACACATACACACACACTCACACACACACGCACGCACACATACACTCTTCACCTCTCGACTCCTACCCATTAGTCGCCTCTTACGACAGGCAGGGCCTTCTTGCCACGGCCGTGTTCTTATCCCTGCGAGTCAACCGGACACACACACTCACACACACACATACACACACACACTCACACATGCACGCACACACGCACACACTTACACACGCATACACACACACACATACACTTTTCACCTCTCGACTCCTACCCATTAGTCACCTCTTACGACAGGCATGGCCTTCTTGAAACCGCTGATTTCTTATCTCTGCGAGCCGAAGGGACACACATACACATACACACACACTCACACACACACGCACGCACACATACACTCTTCACCTCTCGACTCCTACCCATTAGTCGCCTCTTACGACAGGCAGGGCCTTCTTGCCACGGCCGTGTTCTTATCCCTGCTAGCCAACCGGACACACACACTCACACACACATACACACACACACTCACACATGCACGCACACACGCACACACTTACACACACATACACACACACACATACACTCTTCACCTCTCGACTCCTACCCATTAGTCGCCTCTTACGACAGGCAGGGCCTTCCTGCCACGGCCATGTTCTTATCTCTGCGAGCCGACCGGACACACACACACTCACACACACACATACAAGAACACACACACACACGAACGCACACACGCGCACACACACATATACACTCTTCACCTCTCGACTCCTACCCATTATTCTTCTCTTTCGAAAGGCAGGGACTTCTTGCCACGGTCGTGTTCTTATCTCTGCAAGACGAACGCACACACGCACACGCACACACGCACACACACACACACACATACACTCTTCACCCTCGACTCCTACCCATTAGTCGCCTCTTACGATAGGCAGGGCCTTCCTGCCACGGCCATGTTTTTATCTCTGCGAGCCGACCGGACACACACCCACTCACACACACACATACAAGAACACGCACACACACGCACGCACACACGCGCACACACACATATACACTCTCCACCTTTCGACTCCTATCCATTAGTCGCCTCTTAAGACAGGCATGACCTTATTGCCTCGGCCGTATTCTAATCTCTGCGAGCCGAATGGACACACACATACATACACACACACACACTTACACACGCACAAACACACACATACCCACACACGCACACACACACACACATACACTATTCACCTTTCGACTCCTACCTATTAGTCGCCCCTTACAAGAGAGAGGGCCTTCTTGCCACCGCCGTGTTCTTATCTCTGCGAGCCGAACGGACACACACATACTTACACACACACGCACCTACGCACACACACACGCACACACGCACACACACACAAATACACTCTTAACCCCTCGACTCCTACCCATTAGTCGCCTCTTACGACAGGCAGGGCCTTCTTGCCTGGGCCGTATTCTTATCTCTGCAAGCCAAACGGACACACACACACACAAATAAACACACATACTCATACACGCAAAAACACACGCACACACACAAAGACACATACACTCTTCACCTCTCGACTCCTACCCATTATTCTCGTCTTACGACAGGCAGGGACTTCTTGCCACGGCCGTGTTCTTATCTCTGCAAGCCGAACGGACACACACACACGCATACACACACACTCTCCACCTCTCGACTCCTACCCATTAGTCGCCTCTTACGACAGGCAGGGCCTTCTTGCCTGGGCCGTATTCTTATCTCTGCAAGCCAAACGGACACACACACACACAAATAAACACACATACTCATACACGCAAAAACACACGCACACACACAAAGACACATACACTCTTCACCTCTCGACTCCTACCCATTATTCTCGTCTTACGACAGGCAGGGACTTCTTGCCACGGCCGTGTTCTTACCTCTGCAAGCCGAACGGACACACACACACGCACACACACACGCACACGCACACCCACACGCACACACTCTTCACCTCTCGACTCCTACCCATTATTCTCCTCTTACGACAGGTAGGGACTTCTTGCCACGGCCGTGTTCTTATCTCTGCAAGCCGAACGGACACACACACACTCACACACACACACATACACTCTTAACCTCCCGACTTCTACCCATTAGTCGCCTCTTACGACATTCAGGGACTTCTTGCCACGGACGTATTCTTATCTCTGCAAGCCGAACGGACACACACACACACACACTTGCACACATACACACACACACATACACGCTTCACCTATCGACTACTACCCATTAGTCGCTCCTTACAGCAAGCATGGCCTTCCTGCCACGGACGTATTCTTATCTCTGCGAGCCGAAGGGATACACACGCACTTACACACATTCACTCTTCACCTCTCGACTCCTACGCATTAGTCGCCGCTTACGACAGGCAGGGCCTTCTTGGCACGGACGTTTCCTTATCACTGCGAGCCGACAGGACACACACACTCACACACGCACACACACGCACACACACACATACACTCTTCACCTCTCGACTCCTACCCATTAGTCGCCTCTTACGACAGGCAAGGCCTTCTTGCCTCGGCCGTATTCTTATCTCTGCAAGCCGAACGGACACATACACACTCACACACACAAGCACGCACACACGCACACACACGCACACACACAAAAACACTTTTCACCTCTCGACTCCTACCCATTAGTTGCCTCTTACGACAGGCATGGCCTTCTTGCCTCGGCCGTATTCTAATCTCTGCGAGCCGAATGTACACACACATACATACACACACACACTTACACACGCACACACACACATACACTATTCACCTTTCGACTCCTACCTATTAGTCGCCCCTTACAAGAGAGAGGGCCTTCTTGCCTCGGCCGTATTCTTATCTCTGCATGCCAAACAGACACACACACATACACACACACTTACACACGCACACACACGCACACACGCACACACACACATACACTCTTCACCTCTCGACTCCTACCCATTAGTCGCCACTTACGACAGGCAGGGCCTTCTTGCCTCGGCCGTATTCTTATCTCTGCAAGCCGAACGGACACACACACACTCAAACACAGACGCACGCACACACGCACACACACGCACACACGCACACACACACATGCACTCTTCACCTCTCGACTCCTACCAATTAGTCGCCACTTACGACAGGCAGGGCCTTCTTGCCTCGGCCGTATTCTTATCTCTGCAAGCCGAACGGACACACACACACTCACACACACACGCACGCTTACACGCACACACACGCACACACGCACACACACACATAAACTCTTCACCTCTCGACTCCTACCTATTAGTCGCCTCTTACGATAGGCAGGGCCTTCTTGCCTCGGTTGTGCTCTTATCTCTGCAAGCCGAACTAACACACACACATACTCACACACGCACACACGCATACACACATACACTCTTCAACTCTCGACTCCTACTTATTAGTCGCCCCTTACAAGAGGCAGGACCTTCTTGCCTCGGCCGTATTCTTATCTCTGCAAGCCAAACAGACACACACACACACATACACACACACACGCACACACACGCACACACGCACACACACACACATACACTCTTCACCTCTCGACTCCTACCCATTAGTCGCCTCTTAACGACAGGCAGTGCCTTCTTGCCACGGCCGTGTTCTCATCTCTGCGAGCCGACCGGACACACACACACGCACACACACACACACGCACACGCACCCGCACACGCACACACTCTCCACCTCTCGACTCCTACCCATTATTCTCCTCTTACGACAGGCATGGCCTTCTTGCCACCGCTTTTTTCTTATCTCTGCGAGCGAAGGGACACACACACACACATACACACACACACTCACACACACATGCACACACGCACGCACACACGCACACACACATACACTCACACACACACAAACACGCACATACGCACACACATACATTCTTCACCTCTCTAATCCTACCTATTAGTCGCCTCTCACGACAGGCAGGGCCTTCTTGCCTCGGCCGTATTCTTATCTCTGCAAGCCAAACAGACACACACACATACACACACACTTACACACGCACACACACGCACACACGCACACACACATACACTCTTCACCTCTCGACTCCTACCAATTAGTCGCCACTTACGACAGGCAGGGCCTTCTTGCCGCGGCCATATTCTTATCTCTGCAAGCCGAACGGACACACACACACTCACACACACACGCACGCACACACGCACACACACGCACACACACACACACACACAAATACACTCTTCACCTCTCGACTCCTACCCATTAGTCGCCACTTACGACAGGCAGGGCCTTCTTGCCTCGGCCGTATTCTTATCTCTGCAAGCCGAACGGACGCACACACTCACACACACACGCACACACACACATACACTCTTCACCTCTCGACTCCTACCAATTAGTCGCCACTTACGACAGGCAGGACCTTCTTGCCTCGGCCGTATTCTTATCTCTGCAAGCCGAACGGACACACACACACTTACACACACACGCACTCTCACACGCACACACACGCACACACGCACACACACATACACTCTTCACCTCTCGACTCCTACCCATTATTCTCCTCTTACGACAGGCAGGGACTTCTTGCCACGGCCGTGTTTTTATCTCTGCAAGCCAAACGGACACACACACACGCACACACACACGCGCACACGCACCCGCACACGCACACACTCTCCACCTCTCGACCCCTATCCATTAGTCGCCTCTTACGACAGGCATGGCCTTCTTGCCACCGCTTTTTTCTTATCTCTGCGAGCGAAGGGAGACACACACACACATACACACACACACTCACACACACACACGCACATACGCACGCACACACGCACACACACATACATTCTTCACCTCTCTAATCCTACCTATTAGTCGCCTCTCACGACAGGCAGGGCCTTCTTGCCTCGGCCGTGTTCTTATTTCTGCAAGACGAACGGACACACACACACATACTTACACACGCACACACGCACGCACACACGCACACACACATACACTCTTCACCTCTCGACTCCTACCCATTAGTCGCCTCTTAACGACAGGCAGTGCCTTCTTGCCACGGCCGTGTTCTCATCTCTGCGAGCCGACCGGACACACACACACACTGACACACACACATACACACACACACTCACACACGCACGCACACACGCACACACATACATACACTCTTCACCTCTCGACTCCTACCCATTATTCTCCTCTTACGACAGGCAGGGACTTCTTGCCACAGCCGTGTTCTTATCTCTGCAAGCCAAACGGACACACACACACGCACACACACACACGCGCACACGCACCCGCACACGCACACACTCTCCACCTCTCGACTCCTATCCATTAGTCGCCTCTTACGACAGTCATGGCCTTCTTGCCACCGCTTTTTTCTTATCTCTGCGAGCGAAGGGACACACACACACACATACACACACACACACTCACACACACATGCACACACGCACGCACACACGCACACACACATACACTCACACACACACAAACACGCACATACGCACACACATACATTCTTCACCTCTCTAATCCTACCTATTAGTCGCCTCTCACGACAGGCAGGGCCTTCTTGCCTCGGCCGTATTCTTATCTCTGCAAGCCGAACGGACACACACACACTCACACACACACGCACGCACACACGCACACACACGCACACACACACACAAATAAACTCTTCACCTCTCGACTCCTACCCATTAGTCGCCACTTACGACAGGCAGGGCCTTCTGCCTCGACCGTATTCTTATCTCTGCAAGCCGAACGGACGCACACACTCACACACACACGCACGCACACACGCACACACACGCACACACGCACACACACATATACACTCTCCACCTCTCGACTCCTACCAATTAGTCGCCACTTACGACAGGCAGGGCCTTCTTGCCTCGGCCGTATTCTTATCTCTGCAAGCCGAACGGACGCACACACTCACACACACACGCACGCACACACGCACACACACGCACACACGCACACACACATATACACTCTCCACCTCTCGACTCCTACCAATTAGTCGCCACTTACGACAGGAAGGGCCTTCTTGCCTCGGCCGTATTCTTATCTCTGCAAGCCGAACGGACACACACACACACTCACACACACACGCACGCTCACACGCACACACACGCACACACACACATACACTCTTCACCTCTCGACTCCTACCTATTAGTCGCCTCTTACGATAGGCAGGGCCTTCTTGCCTCGGTTGTGCTCTTATCTCTGCAAGCCGAACTAACAAACACACATACTCACACACGCACACACGCATACACACATACACTCTTCACCTCTCGACTCCTACCAATTAGTCGCCACTTACGACAGGCAGGGCCTTCTTGCCGCGGCCGTATTCTTATCTCTGCAAGCCGAACGGACACACACACACTCACACACACACGCACGCACACACGCACACACACGCACACACACACACAAATAAACTCTTCACCTCTCGACTCCTACCCATTAGTCGCCACTTACGACAGGCAGGGCCTTCTTGCCTCGACCGTATTCTTATCTCTGCAAGCCGAACGGACGCACACACTCACACACACACGCACGCACACACGCACACACACGCACACACGCACACACACATATACACTCTCCACCTCTCGACTCCTACCAATTAGTCGCCACTTACGACAGGCAGGGCCTTCTTGCCTCGGCCGTATTCTTATCTCTGCAAGCCGAACGGACACACACACACACTCACACACACACGCACGCTCACACGCACACACACGCACACACACACATACACTCTTCACCTCTCGACTCCTACCTATTAGTCGCCTCTTACGATAGGCAGGGCCTTCTTGCCTCGGTTGTGCTCTTATCTCTGCAAGCCGAACTAACAAACACACATACTCACACACGCACACACGCATACACACATACACTCTTCACCTCTCGACTCCTACTTATTAGTCGCCCCTTACAAGAGGCAGGGCCTTCTTGCCTCGGCCGTATTCTTATCTCTGCAAGCCAAACAGACACAAACATACACACACACACACGTACACACACGCACACACGCACACACACACACATACACTCTTCACCTCTCGACTCCTACCAATTAGTCGCCACTTACGACAGGCAGGGCCTTCTTGCCGCGGCCATATTCTTATCTCTGCAAGCCGAACGGACACACACACACTCACACACACACGCACGCACACACGCACACACACGCACACACACACACACACAAATACACTCTTCACCTCTCGACTCCTACCCATTAGTCGCCACTTACGACAGGCAGGGCCTTCTTGCCTCGGCCGTATTCTTATCTCTGCAAGCCGAACGGACGCACACACTCACACACACACGCACACACACACATACACTCTTCACCTCTCGACTCCTACCAATTAGTCGCCACTTACGACAGGCAGGACCTTCTTGCCTCGGCCGTATTCTTATCTCTGCAAGCCGAACGGACACACACACACTTACACACACACGCACTCTCACACGCACACACACGCACACACGCACACACACATACACTCTTCACCTCTCGACTCCTACCCATTATTCTCCTCTTGCGACAGGCAGGGACTTCTTGCCACGGCCGTGTTTTTATCTCTGCAAGCCAAACGGACACACACACACGCACACACACACGCGCACACGCACCCGCACACGCACACACTCTCCACCTCTCGACCCCTATCCATTAGTCGCCTCTTACGACAGGCATGGCCTTCTTGCCACCGCTTTTTTCTTATCTCTGCGAGCGAAGGGAGACACACACACACATACACACACACACTCACACACACACACGCACATACGCACGCACACACGCACACACACATACATTCTTCACCTCTCTAATCCTACCTATTAGTCGCCTCTCACGACAGGCAGGGCCTTCTTGCCTCGGCCGTGTTCTTATTTCTGCAAGACGAACGGACACACACACACATACTTACACACGCACACACGCACGCACACACGCACACACACATACACTCTTCACCTCTCGACTCCTACCCATTAGTCGCCTCTTAACGACAGGCAGTGCCTTCTTGCCACGGCCGTGTTCTCATCTCTGCGAGCCGACCGGACACACACACACACTGACACACACACATACACACACACACTCACACACGCACGCACACACGCACACACATACATACACTCTTCACCTCTCGACTCCTACCCATTATTCTCCTCTTACGACAGGCAGGGACTTCTTGCCACAGCCGTGTTCTTATCTCTGCAAGCCAAACGGACACACACACACGCACACACACACACGCGCACACGCACCCGCACACGCACACACTCACACACACACGCACGCACACACGCACACACACGCACACACGCACACACACATATACACTCTCCACCTCTCGACTCCTACCAATTAGTCGCCACTTACGACAGGCAGGGCCTTCTTGCCTCGGCCGTATTCTTATCTCTGCAAGCCGAACGGACACACACACACACTCACACACACACGCACGCTCACACGCACACACACGCACACACACACATACACTCTTCACCTCTCGACTCCTACCTATTAGTCGCCTCTTACGATAGGCAGGGCCTTCTTGCCTCGGTTGTGCTCTTATCTCTGCAAGCCGAACTAACAAACACACATACTCACACACGCACACACGCATACACACATACACTCTTCACCTCTCGACTCCTACTTATTAGTCGCCCCTTACAAGAGGCAGGGCCTTCTTGCCTCGGCCGTATTCTTATCTCTGCAAGCCAAACAGACACAAACATACACACACACACACGTACACACACGCACACACGCACACACACACACATACACTCTTCACCTCTCGACTCCTAACCATTAGTTGCCTCTTAACGACAGGCATGGCCTTCTTGCCACCGCTTTTTTCTTATCTCTGCGAGCGAAGGGACACACACACACATACACACACACTCACACACACACACGCACATACGCACGCACACACGCACACACACATACATTCTTCACCTCTCTAATCCTACCTATTAGTCGCCTCTCACGACAGGCAGGGCCTTCTTGCCACGGCCGTGTTCTTATTTCTGCAAGACGAACGGACACACACACACATACTTACACACGCACACACGCACGCACACACGCACACACACATACACTCACACACACACGCACGCACACACGCACACACACGCACACACGCACACACACATATACACTCTCCACCTCTCGACTCCTACCAATTAGTCGCCACTTACGACAGGCAGGGCCTTCTTGCCTCGGCCGTATTTTTATCTCTGCAAGCCAAACAGACACACACACATACACACACACTTACACACGCACCCACACGCACACGCACACGCAAACACTCTCCACCTCTCGACTTCTATCCATTAGTCGCCTCTTAAGACAGGCAGGACCTTCTTGCCACGGACGTATACCTATCTCTGCGAGCCGCACGGACACACACACACACACTTGCACACATACACACATACACGCTTCACCTCTCGACTCCTACCCATTAGTCGCTCCTTACAGCAAGCATGGCCTTCTTGCCACGGACGTATTCTTATCTCTGCGAGCCGAAGGGATACACACACACACTTACACACACACGCACTCTCACACGCACACACACGCACACACGCACACACACATACACTCTTCACCTCTCGACTCCTACCCATTATTCTCCTCTTACGACAGGCAGGGACTTCTTGCCACGGCCGTGTTTTTATCTCTGCAAGCCAAACGGACACACACACACGCACACACACACGCGCACACGCACCCGCACACGCACACACTCTCCACCTCTCGACCCCTATCCATTAGTCGCCTCTTACGACAGGCATGGCCTTCTTGCCACCGCTTTTTTCTTATCTCTGCGAGCGAAGGGAGACACACACACACATACACACACACACTCACACACACACACGCACATACGCACGCACACACGCACACACACATACATTCTTCACCTCTCTAATCCTACCTATTAGTCGCCTCTCACGACAGGCAGGGCCTTCTTGCCTCGGCCGTGTTCTTATTTCTGCAAGACGAACGGACAAACACACACATACTTACACACGCACACACGCACGCACACACGCACACACACATACACTCTTCACCTCTCGACTCCTACCCATTAGTCGCCTCTTAACGACAGGCAGTGCCTTCTTGCCACGGCCGTGTTCTCATCTCTGCGAGCCGACCGGACACACACACACACTGACACACACACATACACACACACACTCACACACGCACGCACACACGCACACACATACATACACTCTTCACCTCTCGACTCCTACCCATTATTCTCCTCTTACGACAGGCAGGGACTTCTTGCCACAGCCGTGTTCTTATCTCTGCAAGCCAAACGGACACACACACACGCACACACACACACGCGCACACGCACCCGCACACGCACACACTCACACACACACGCACGCACACACGCACACACACGCACACACGCACACACACATATACACTCTCCACCTCTCGACTCCTACCAATTAGTCGCCACTTACGACAGGCAGGGCCTTCTTGCCTCGGCCGTATTCTTATCTCTGCAAGCCGAACGGACACACACACACACTCACACACACACGCACGCTCACACGCACACACACGCACACACACACATACACTCTTCACCTCTCGACTCCTACCTATTAGTCGCCTCTTACGATAGGCAGGGCCTTCTTGCCTCGGTTGTGCTCTTATCTCTGCAAGCCGAACTAACAAACACACATACTCACACACGCACACACGCATACACACATACACTCTTCACCTCTCGACTCCTACTTATTAGTCGCCCCTTACAAGAGGCAGGGCCTTCTTGCCTCGGCCGTATTCTTATCTCTGCAAGCCAAACAGACACAAACATACACACACACACACGTACACACACGCACACACGCACACACACACATACACTCTTCACCTCTCGACTCCTAACCATTAGTTGCCTCTTAACGACAGGCATGGCCTTCTTGCCACCGCTTTTTTCTTATCTCTGCGAGCGAAGGGACACACACACACATACACACACACACTCACACACACACACGCACATACGCACGCACACACGCACACACACATACATTCTTCACCTCTCTAATCCTACCTATTAGTCGCCTCTCACGACAGGCAGGGCCTTCTTGCCACGGCCGTGTTCTTATTTCTGCAAGACGAACGGACACACACACACATACTTACACACGCACACACGCACGCACACACGCACACACACATACACTCACACACACACGCACGCACACACGCACACACACGCACACACGCACACACACATATACACTCTCCACCTCTCGACTCCTACCAATTAGTCGCCACTTACGACAGGCAGGGCCTTCTTGCCTCGGCCGTATTTTTATCTCTGCAAGCCAAACAGACACACACACATACACACACACTTACACACGCACCCACACGCACACGCACACGCAAACACTCTCCACCTCTCGACTTCTATCCATTAGTCGCCTCTTAAGACAGGCAGGACCTTCTTGCCACGGACGTATACCTATCTCTGCGAGCCGCACGGACACACACACACACACTTGCACACATACACACATACACGCTTCACCTCTCGACTCCTACCCATTAGTCGCTCCTTACAGCAAGCATGGCCTTCTTGCCACGGACGTATTCTTATCTCTGCGAGCCGAAGGGATACACACACACATACACACACACACACACACGCACACACGCACACACACACATACACTCTTCACCTCTTGACTCCTACCTATTAGTCGCCTCTTACGATAGGCAGGGCCTTCTTGCCTCGGTCGTGCTCTTATCTCTGCAAGCCGAACGGACACACACACATACACACACACTCTCACACGCACACATACGCACATACGCACACACATATACACTCTTCACCACTCGACTCCTACCCATTAGTCGCCTCTTACGACAGGCAGGGCCTTCTTGCCACGGCCGTGTTCTTATCTCTGCGAGCCGATTGGACACACACACACTCACACACACAAATACACACACACACTCACACACGCACACACACGCACACTCACACACACATACACTCTTCACCTCTCGACTCCTACCCATTAGTTGCCTCTTAACGACAGGCAGTGCCTTCTTGCCACGGCCGTGTTCTCATCTCTGCGAGCCGACCGGACACACACACACACTAACACACACACATACACACACACACACACTCACACACGCACGCACACACGCACACACACATACACTCTTCACCTCTCGACTCCTACCCATTATTCTCCTCTTACGACAGGCAGGGACTTCTTGCCACGGCCGTGTTTTTATCTCTGCAAGCCAAACGGACACACACACACACGCACACACACACACACGCACACGCACACGCACACGCACACACTCTCCACCTCTCGACTCCTATCCATTAGTCGCCTCTTACGACAGGCAGGGCCTTCTTGCCACGGCCGTGTTCGTATCTCTGCGAGCCGACTGGACACACACACTCACACACACAAATACACACACACACTCACACACGCACACACACGCACACTCACACACACATACACTCTTCACCTCTCGACTCCTACCCATTAGTTGCCTCTTAACGACAGGCAGTGCCTTCTTGCCACGGCCGTGTTCTCATCTCTGCGAGCCGACCGGACACACACACACACACTGACACACACACATACACACACACACTCACACACGCACGCACACACGCACACACACATACACTCTTCACCTCTCGACTCCTACCCATTATTCTCCTCTTACGACAGGCAGGGACTTCTTGCCACGGCCGTGTTTTTATCTCTGCAAGCCAAACGGACACACACACACACGCACACACACACACACGCACACGCACACGCACACGCACACACTCTTCACCTCTCGACTCCTACCCATTAGTTGCCTCTTAACGACAGGCAGTGCCTTCTTGCCACGGCCGTGTTCTCATCTCTGCGAGCCGACCGGACACACACACACACTGACACACACACATACACACACACACTCACACACGCACGCACACACGCACACACACATACACTCTACACCTCTCGACTCCTACCCATTATTCTCCTCTTACGACAGGCAGGGCCTTCTTGCCTCGGCCGTGTTCTTATTTCTGCAAGACAAACGGACACGGACACACATACTTACACACGCACACACGCACGCACACACGCTCACACACATACACTCACACACACACAAACACGTACACACGCACACACACATACATTCTTCACCTCTCGACTCCTACCTATTAGTCGCCTCTTACGACTGGCAGGGCCTTCTTGCCTTGGGGGTGTTCTTATCTCTGCAAGCCGAACGGACACACACACATACTCACACACTCACACACACACGCACACACGCACACACATATACACTCTTCACCTCTCGACTCCTACCTATTAGTCGCCTATTACGATAGGCAGGGCCTGCTTGCCTCGGTCGTGTTCTTATTTCTGCAAGCCGAACTAATACACACACATACTAACACACGCACACACACACGCACACACGCACACACACACACATACACTCTTCACCTCTCGACTCCTACTTATTAGTCGCCCATTACAAGAGGCAGGGCCTTCTTGCCTCTGCCGTATTTTTATCTCTGCAAGCCAAACAGACACACACACATACACACACACACACGCACCCACACGCACACGCACACGCACACACTCTCCACCTCTCGACTTCTATCCATTAGTCGCCTCTTAAGACAGGCAGGGCCTTCTTGCCACGGACGTATACCTATCTCTGCGAGCCGAACGGACACACACACACACACTTGCACACATACACACATACACGCTTCACCTCTCGACTCCTACCCATTAGTCGCTCCTTACAGCAAGCATGGCCTTCTTGCCACGGACGTATTCTTATCTCTGCGAGCCGAAGGGATACACACACACATACACACACACACACGCACACACGCACACACATATACACTCTTCACCACTCGACTCCTACCCATTAGTCGCCTCTTACGACAGGCAGGGCCTTCTTGCCACGGCCGTGTTCGTATCTCTGCGAGCCGACTGGACACACACACTCACACACACAAATACACACACACACTCACACATGCACACACACGCACACACGCACACTCACACACACATACACTCTTCACCTCTCGACTCCTACCCATTAGTCGCCTCTTACGATAGGCAGGGCCTTCTTGCCACGGCTGTGTTCTTATCTCTGCGAGCCGACTGGACACACACACACTCACACACACAAATACACACATACACTCACACACGCACACACACGCACACTCACACACACATACACTCTTCACCTCTCGACTCCTACCCATTAGTCGCCTCTTACGAAAGGCAGGGCCTTCTTGCCACGGCCGTGTTCTTATCTCTGAGAGCCGACTGGACACACACACACACTCACACACGCACACACACGCACACACGCACTTACACACATACACTCTTCACCTCTCGACTCCTACGCATTAGTCGCCGCTTACGACAGGCAGGGCCTTCTTGGCACGGACGTGTCCTTATCACTGCGAGCCGACCGGACACACACACTCACACACGCACACACACACGCACACACGCACACACACACATACACTCTTCACCTCTCGACTCCTACCCATTAGTTGCCTCTTACGACAGGCATGGCCTTCTTGCCTCGGCCGTATTCTAATCTCTGCGAGCCGAATGGACACGCATACATACACACACACACTTACACACGCACAAACACACACACACCCACACACGCACACACACACACACACACATACACTCTTCACCTCTCGACTCCTACCAATTAGTCGCCACTTACGACAGGCAGGGCCTTCTTGCCTCGGCCGTATTCTTATCTCTGCAAGCCGAACGGACACATACACACTCACACACACAAGCACGCACACACGCACACACACGCACACACACAAAAACACTTTTCACCTCTCGACTCCTACCAATTAGTCGCCACTTACGACAGGCAGGGCATTCTTGCCTCGGCCGTATTCTTATCTCTGCAAGCCGAACGGACATAAACACACTCACACACACACGCACGCACACACGCACACACACGCACACACACACAAATACATTCTTCACCTCTCGACTCCTACCCATTAGTCGCCTCTTACGACAGGCATTGCCTTGTTGCCTCGGCCGTATTCTAATCTCTGCGAGCCGAATGGACACACACAAACATACACACACACACACACACACTTACACACGCACAAACACACACACACCCACACACGCACACACTCACGTACTCTCTTCACCTCTCGACTCCTACCCATTAGTCGCATCTTACGACAGGCAGCGACTTCTTGCCACGGCCGTGTTCTTATCTCTGCAAGCCGAACGGACACACACACACACGCACACACAAACACACGCACACAGGCACACACGCACACATGCACACGCACACATTCTCCACCTCTCGATTCCTATCCATTAGTCGCCTCTTAAGACAGGCAGGGCCTTCTTGCCACGGACGTATTCTTATCTCTGCGAGCCGAAAGGACACACACACACACACGCACACACAAATACACGCACACAGGCACACACGCACACACGCACACGTACACGCACACGCACACACTCTCCACCTCTCGACTAATATCCATTAGTCGCCTCTTAAGACAGGCAGGGCGTTCTTGCCTCGGCCGTATTCTTATCTCCGCAAGCCAAACGGACACACACACACACACATACACACACACATACTCACACACGCACAAACACACGCACACACACAAAGACACATACACTCTTCACCTCTCGACTCCTACTTATTAGTCGCCCACTCTTCACATCTCGACTCCTACCCATTAGTCGCCTCTTACGACAGGCAGGGACTTTTTGCCACGGCCGTGTTCTTATCTCTGCAAGCCGAACGGACACACACACACGCACACACAAACACACGCACACAGGCACACACGCACACATGCACACGCACACATTCTCCACCTCTCGATTCCTATCCATTAGTCGCCTCTTAAGACAGGCAGGGCCTTCTTGCCACGGACGTATTCTTATCTCTGCGAGCCGAAAGGACACACACACACACACGCACACACAAACACACGCACACAGGCACACACGCACACACGCACACGTACACGCACACGCACACACTCTCCACCTCTCGACTAATATCCATTAGTCGCCTCTTAAGACAGGCAGGGCATTCTTGCCTCGGCCGTATTCTAATCTCTGCGAGCCGAATGGACACACACAAACATACACACACACACTTACACACGCACAAACACACACACACCCACACGCGCACACACTCACGTACTCTCTTCACCTCTCGACTCCTATTCATTAGTCGCCCCTTACGACAGGCAGGGACTTCTTGCCACGGCCGTGTTCTTATCTCTGCGAGCCGAACGGACATACACATATACACACACACGCACACACATACGCACACACGCACCCACACACATACTCTCTTCACCTCTCTACTCCTACTTATTAGTCGCCCACTCTTCACATCTCGACTCCTACCCATTAGTCGCCCCGTACGATTTGCATCGCCTTCTTGCCACGGCTGTTTTCTTATCTCTGCGAGCCAAAGGGACACACACACATACATACACACACACTCACAAACACACACACACACACACGCACGCACACACGCACACACACATACACTCACACACACACAAACACGCCCACACGCACACACACATACATTCTTCACCTCTCGACTCCTACCTATTAGTCGCCTCTTACGATAGGCAGGGCCTTCTTGCCTTGGCCGTGTTCTTATCACTGCAAGCCGAACGGACACACACACATACTCACACACGCACACACACACGGACACACGCACACACACATACACTTTTCACCTCTCGACTCCTACTTATTAGTCGCCCACTCTTCGCCTCTCGACTCCTATCCATTAGTCGCCCCGTACGATTTGCATCGCTTTCTTGCCACGGCTGTTGGCTTATCTCTGCGAGCCGAAGGGACACACACACATACATACACACACACTCACAAACACACACACACACACGCACGCACACACGCACACACACATACACTCACACACACACAAACACGCCCACACGCACACACACATACATTCTTCACCTCTCGACTCCTACCTATTAGTCGCCTCTTACGATAGGCAGGGCCTTCTTGCCTCGGTCGTGTTTTTATCTCTGCAAGCCGAACTAACACACACACATACTCACACACGCACACACACACGCACACACGCACACACACATACACTTTTCACCTCTCGACTCCTACATATTAGTCGCCCACTCTTCGCCTCTCGACTCCTATCCATTAGTCGCCCCGTACGATTTGCATCGCTTTCTTGCCACGGCTGTTTTCTTATCTCTGCGAGCCGAAGGGACACACACACATACATACACACACACTCACAGACACACACACACGCACGCACACACGCACACACACATACACTCACACACACACAAACACGCCCACACGCACACACACATACATTCTTCACCTCTCGACTCCTACCTATTAGTCGCCTCTTACGATAGGCAGGGACTTCTTGCCACGGCCGTGTTCTTATCTCTGCAAGCCGAACGGACACACACACATACTCACACACGCACACACACACGCACACACGCACACACACATACACTCTTCACCTCTCGACTCCTACCTATTAGTCGCCCCTTACAACTGGCAGGGTCTTCTTGCCTGGGCCGTATTCTTACCTCTGCAAGCCAGACGGACACACACACATACACACACACTCACACACGCACACACACGCACACACGCACACACACACACATACACTCTTCACCTCTCGACCCCTACCCATTAGTCGCCTCTTACGACAGGCAGGGCCTTCCTGCCACGGCCATGTTCTTATCTCTGCGAGCCGACCGGACACACACACTCACACACACACATACAAGAACCCACACACACACACGCACGCACACACGCGCACACACACATATACACTCTCCACCTTTCGAATCCTATCCATTAGTCGCCTCTTAACACAGGCATGACCTTCTTGCCACGGACGTATTCTTATCTCTGCAAGCCGAACGGACAAACACACATACTCACACACGCACACACACACGCACACACGTACACACACACATACACTCTTCACCTCTCGACTCCTACCCATTAGTCGCCTCTTACGACAGGCAGGGCCTTCTTGCCACGGCCGTGTTCTCATTTCAGCGAGCCGACTCTGCGAGCCGAATGGACACGCATACATATACACACACACACTTACACACGCACAAACACACACACACCCACACACGCACACACACACACAAATACATTCTTCACCTCTCGACTCCTACCCATTAGTCGCCTCTTACGACAGGCATTGCCTTGTTGCCTCGGCCGTATTCTAATCTCTGCGAGCCGAATGGACACACACAAACATACACACACACACTTACACACGCACAAACCCACACACACCCACACACGCAGACACTCACGTACTCTCTTCACCTCTCGACTCCTACCCATTAGTCGCCTCTTACGACAGGCAATGACTTCTTGCCACGGCCGTGTTCTTATCTCTGCAAGCCGAACGGACACACACACACACGCACACACAAACACACGCACACAGGCACACACGCACACACGCACACGCACACATTCTCCACCTCTCGATTCCTATCCATTAGTCGCCTCTTAAGACAGGCAGGGCCTTCTTGCCACGGACGTATTCTTATCTCTGCGAGCCGAAAGGACACACACACACACACGCACACACAAACACACGCACACAGGCACACACGCGCACACGTACACGCACACGCACACACTCTCCACCTCTCGACTAATATCCATTAGTCGCCTCTTAAGACAGGCTGGGCGTTCTTGCCTCGTCCGTATTCTTATCTCTGCAAGCCAAACGGACACACACACACACATACACACACACATACTCACACACGCACAAACACACGCACACACACAAAGACACATACACTCTTCACCTCTCGACTCCTATTCATTAGCCGCCTCTTACGACAGGCAGGGACTTCTTGCCACGGCCGTGTTCTTATCTCTGCGAGCCGAACGGACACACACACATACTCACACACGCACACACACACGCACACACGTACACACACACATACACTCTTTACCTCTCGACTTCTACCCATTAGTCGCCTCTTACGACAGGCAGGGCCATCTTGCCACGGCCGTGTTCTCATTTCAGCGAGCTGACCGGACACACACACACACGCACACACAAACACACGCACACTGGCACAAACGCACACACGCAAACGCACACGCACACGCACACACTCCACCTCTCGAGTCCTATCCATTAGTCGCCTCTTAAGACAGGCAGAGCCTTCTTGCAACGAACGCATTCTTATCTCTGCGAGCCGAATGGACACAAACACACACTCACACACAAACACACACACGCAAGCACACATACACTATTCACCTCTCGACTTCTACCCATTATTCTCCTCTTACGACAGGCAGGGACTTCTTGCCACGGCCGTGTTCTTATCTCTGCAAGCCAAACGGACACACACACACACATACACACACACATACTCACACACGCACAAACACACGCACACACACAAAGACACATACACTCTTCACCTCTCGACTCCTATTCATTAGCCGCCTCTTACGACAGGCAGGGCCTTCCTTCCACGGCCATGTTCTTATCTCTGCGAGCCGACCAGACACACACACACTCACACACACACATACAAGAACAAACACAGACACGCACGCACACACGCGCACACACACATATACACTCTTCACCTCTCGACTCCTACCCATTATTCTTCTATTTCGAAAGGCAGGGACTTCTTGCCACGGCCATGTTCTTATCTCTGCGAGCCGACCGGACACACACACTCACACACACACATACAAGAACACACACACACGTTCACACACACGCACAAACACACATACACTTTTCACCTCTCGACTCCTACCCATTATTCTCCTATTACGACAGGCAGGGACTTCTTGCCACGGCCGTGTTCTTATCTCTGCAAGCCGAACGGACACACACACATACTCACACACGCACACACACACGCACACACGTACACACACATACACTCTTCACCTCTCGACTCCTACCCATTAGTCGCCTCTTACGACAGGCAGGGCCATCTTGCCACGGCCGTGTTCTCATTTCAGCGAGCTGACCGGACACACACACACACGCACACACAAACACACGCACACTGGCACAAACGCACACACGCAAACGCACACGCACACGCACACACTCCACCTCTCGAGTCCTATCCATTAGTCGCCTCTTAAGACAGGCAGAGCCTTCTTGCAACGAACGCATTCTTATCTCTGCGAGCCGAATGGACACAAACACACACTCACACACAAACACACACACGCAAGCACACATACACTATTCACCTCTCGACTTCTACCCATTATTCTCCTCTTACGACAGGCAGGGACTTCTTGCCACGGCCGTGTTCTTATCTCTGCAAGCCGAACGGACACACACACACGCACACACAAACACACACACACACACGCACACACGCACACACACGTACCCACGCACACGCACACGCACACGCACACACTCTCCACCTCTCGACTCCTATCCATTAGCCGCCTCTTAAGACAGGTAGGGCCTTCTTGCCACGGCCGTAATCTTATCTCTGCGAGCTGAGCGGACAAACACACACACTCACACACACACACACACATACACTCTTCATCTCTCGACCCCTACCTTTTAGTCGCCTTTTACGAGAGGCAGGGCCTTCTTGCCCCGGCCGTATTCATATCTCTGCAAGCCGAACGGACACAAACACTCATACACACACACTCACACACGCACAAACACACATACACGCACACACGCACACACACATACACTCTTCACCTCTCGACTCCTACCTATTAGTCGCCTCTTACGATAGGCAGGGCCTTCTTGCCTCGGTTGTGCTCTTATCTCTGCAAGCCGAACTAACAAACACACATACTCACACACGCACACACGCACACACGCATACACACATACACTCTTCACCTCTCGACTCCTACTTATTAGTCGCCCCTTACAAGAGGCAGGGCCTTCTTGCCTCGGCCGTATTCTTATTTCTGCAAGCCAAACAGACACAAACATATACACACACACACACGCACACACACGCACACACGCACACACACACACACATACACTCTTCACCTCTCGACTCCTACCCATTAGTTGCCTCTTAACGACAGGCAGTGCCTTCTTGCCACGGCCGTGTTCTCATCTCTGCGAGCCGACCGGACACACACACACACTGACACACACACATACACACACACACTCACACACGCACGCACACACGCACACACACATACACTCTTCACCTCTCGACTCCTACCCATTATTCTCCTCTTACGACAGGCAGGGACTTCTTGCCACGGCCGTGTTTTTATCTCTGCAAGCCAAACGGACACACACACACACACGCACACACACACACGCACACGCACACACTCTCCACCTCTCGACTCCTATCCATTAGTCGCCTCTTACGACAGGCATGGCCTTCTTGCCACCGCTTTTTTCTTATCTCTGCGAGCGAATGCACACACACACACACATACACACACACACTCACACACACACACGCACATACGCACGCACACACGCACACACACATACATTCTTCACCTCTCTAATCCTACCTATTAGTCGCCTCTCACGACAGGCAGGGCCTTCTTGCCTCGGCCGTGTTCTTATTTCTGCAAGACGAACGGACACACACACACATACTTACACACGCACACACGCACACGCACACACTCTCCACCTCTCGACTCCTACCTATTAGTCGCCTCTTACGACAGGAAGAGCCTTCTTGCCTTGGGGGTGTTCTTATCTCTGCAAGCCGAACGGACACACACACATACTCACACACTCACACACACACGCACACACGCACACACACACATACACTCTTCACCTCTCGACTCCTACCTATTAGTCGCCTATTACGATAGGCAGGGCCTGCTTGACTCGGTCGTGTTCTTATTTCTGCAAGCCGAACTAATACACACACATAGTCACACACGCACACACACACCCACACACGCACACACACACACACATACACTCTTCACCTCTCGACTCCTACTTATTAGTCGCCCATTACAAGAGGCAGGGCCTTCTTGCCTCTGCCGTATTTTTATCTCTGCAAGCCAAAAAGACACACACACATACACACACACTTACACACGCACCCACACGCACACGCACACGCACACACTCTCCACCTCTCGACTCCTATCCATTAGTCGCCTCTTAAGACAGGCAGGGCCTTCTTGCCACGGACGTATACCTATCTCTGCGAGCCGAACGGACACACACACACACACTTGCACACATACACACACACACACACATACACGCTTCACCTCTCGACTCCTACCCATTAGTCGCTCCTTACCGCAAGCATGGCCTTCTTGCCACGGACGTATTCTTATCTCTGCGAGCCGAACGGATACACACACACATACACACACACACACGCACACACGCACACACACACATACACTCTTCACCTCTTGACTCCTACCTATTAGTCGCCTCTTACGATAGGCAGGGCCTTCTTGCCTCGGTCGTGCTCTTATCTCTGCAAGCCGAACGGACACACACACACATACACACACACTCTCACACGCACACACACGCACATACGCACACACATATACACTCTTCACCACTCGACTCCTACCCATTAGTCGCCTCTTACGACAGGCAGGGCCTTCTTGCCACGGCCGTGTTCGTATCTCTGCGAGCCGACTGGACACACACACTCACACACACAAATACACACACACACTCACACATGCACACACACGCACACACGCACACTCACACACACATACACTCTTCACCTCTCGACTCCTACCCATTAGTCGCCTCTTACGACAGGCAGGGCATTCTTGCCACGGCCGTGTTCTTATCTCTGCAAGCCGACTGGACACACACACACTCACACACACAAATACACACACACACTCACACACGCACACACACGCACACTCACACACACATACACTCTTCACCTCTCGACTCCAACCCATTAGTCGCCTCTTACGAAAGGCAGGGCCTTCTTGCCACGGCCGTGTTCTTATCTCTGAGAGCCGACTGGACACACACACACACTCACACACGCACACACACGCACACACGCACTTACACACATACACTCTTCACCTCTCGACTCCTACGCATTAGTCGCCGCTTACGACAGGCAGGGCCTTCTTGGCACGGACGTGTCCTTATCACTGCGAGCCGACCGGACACACACACTCACACACGCACACACACACGCACACACGCACACACACACGTACACTCTTCACCTCTCAACTCCTACACATTAGTTGCCTCTTACGACAGGCATGGCCTTCTTGCCTCGGCCGTATTCTAATCTCTGCGAGCCGAATGGACACGCATACATACACACACACACACTTACACACGCACAAACACACACACACCCACACACGCACACACACACACACATACACTCTTCACCTCTCGACTCCTACCAATTAGTCGCCACTTACGACAGGCAGGGCCTACTTGCCTCGGCCGTATTCTTATCTCTGCAAGCCGAACGGACACACACACACTTACACACACACGCACTCTCACACGCACACACACGCACACACACAAAAACACTTTTCACCTCTCGACTCCTACCAATTAGTCGCCACTTACGACAGGCAGGGCATTCTTGCCTCGGCCGTATTCTTATCTCTGCAAGCCGAACGGACATATACACACTCACACACACACGCACGCACACACGCACACACACGCACACACACACACAAATACATTCTTCACCTCTCGACTCCTACCCATTAGTCGCCTCTTACGACAGGCATTGCCTTGTTGCCTCGGCCGTATTCTAATCTCTGCGAGCCGAATGGACACACACAAACATACACACACACACTTACACACGCACAAACCCACACACACCCACACACGCACACACTCACGTACTCTCTTCACCTCTCGACTCCTACCCATTAGTCGCCTCTTACGACAGGCAGGGACTTCTTGCCACGGCCGTGTTCTTATCTCTGCAAGCCGAACGGACACACACACACACACGCACACACAAACACACGCACACAGGCACACACGCACACACGCACACACGCACACGCACACATTCTCCACCTCTCGGTTCCTATCCATTAGTCGCCTCTTAAGACAGGCAGGGCCTTCTTGCCACAGACGTATTCTTATCTCTGCGAGCCGAAAGGACACACACACACACACCCACACACAAACACACGTACACAGACACACACGCACACACGCACACCTACACGCACACGCACACACTCTCCACCTCTCGACTAATATCCATTAGTCGCCTCTTAAGACAGGCAGGGCGTTCTTGCCTCGGCCGTATTCTTATCTCTGCAAGCCAAACGGACACACACACACACACATACACACACATACTCACACACGCACAAACACACGCACACACACAAAGACACATACACTCTTCACCTCTCAACTCCTATTAATTAGTCGCCTCTTACGACAGGCAGGGACTTCTTGCCACGGCCGTGTTCTTATCTCTGCGAGCCGAACGGACACACACACATACACACACACGCACACACACATGCACACACGCACCCACACACATACTCTCTTCACCTCTCGACTCCTACTTATTAGTCGCCCACTCTTCACATCTCGACTCCTACCCATTAGTCGCCCCGTACGATTTGCATCGCCTTCTTGCCACGGCTGTTTTCTTATCTCTGCGAGCCGAAGGGACACACACACATACATACACACACACTCACAAACACACACACACACACACACGCACGCACACACGCACACACACATACACTCACACACACACACAAACACGCCCACACGCACACACACATACATTCTTCACCTCTCGACTCCTACCTATTAGTCGCCTCTTACGATAGGCAGGGCCTTCTTGCCTCGGTCGTGTTTTTATCTCTGCAAGCCGAACTAACACACACACATACTCACACACGCACACACACACGCACACACGCACACACACATACACTTTTCACCTCTCGACTCCTACTTATTAGTCGCCCACTCTTCGCCTCTCGACTCCTATCCATTAGTCGCCCCGTACGATTTGCATCGCTTTCTTGCCACGGCTGTTTTCTTATCTCTGCGAGCCGAAGGGACACACACACATACATACACACACACTCACAAACACACACACACGCACGCACACACGCACACACACATACACTCACACACACACAAACACGCCCACACGCACACACACATACATTCTTCACCTCTCGACTCCTACCTATTAGTCGCCTCTTACGATAGGCAGGGACTTCTTGCCACGGCCGTGTTCTTATCTCTGCAAGCCGAACGGACACACACACATACTCACACACGCACACACACACGCACACACGCATACACACATACACTCTCCACCTCTCGACTCCTATCCATTAGTCGCCTCTTAAGACAGGCAGTGCCTTCTTGCCACGGACGTATACCTATCTCTGCGAGCCGAACGGACACACACACACACACTTGCACACATACACACACACACACATACACGCTTCACCTCTCGACTCCTACCCATTAGTCGCTCCTTACAGCAAGCATGGCCTTCTTGCCACGGACGTATTCTTATCTCTGCGAGCCGAAGGGATACACACACACATACACACACACACACACGCACACACGCACACACACACATACACTCTTCACCTCTTGACTCCTACCTATTAGTCGCCTCTTACGATAGGCAGGGCCTTCTTGCCTCGGTCGTGCTCTTATCTCTGCGAGCCGACTGGACACACACACACTCACACACACAAATACACACACACACTCACACACGCACACACACGCACACTCACACACACATACACTCTTCACCTCTCGACTCCTACCCATTAGTCGCCTCTTACGAAAGGCAGGGCCTTCTTGCCACGGCCGTGTTCTTATCTCTGAGAGCCGACTGGACACACACACACTCACACACGCACACACACGCACACACGCACTTACACACATACACTCTTCACCTCTCGACTCCTACGCATTAGTCGCCGCTTACGACAGGCAGGGCCTTCTTGGCACGGACGTGTCCTTATCACTGCGAGCCGACCGGACACACACACGCACACACGCACACACACACGTACACTCTTCACCTCTCGACTCCTACCCATTAGTTGCCTCTTACGACAGGCATGGCCTTCTTGCCTCGGCCGTGTTCGTATCTCTGCGAGCCGACTGGACACACACACTCACACACACAAATACACACACACTCACACATGCACACACACGCACACACGCACACTCACACACACATACACTCTTCACCTCTCGACTCCTACCCATTAGTCGCCTCTTACGACAGGCAGGGCCTTCTTGCCACGGCCGTGTTCTTATCTCTGCGAGCCGACTGGACACACACACTCACACACACAAATACACACACACTCACACATGCACACACACGCACACACGCACACTCACACACACATACACTCTTCACCTCTCGACTCCTACCCATTAGTCGCCTCTTACGACAGGCAGGGCCTTCTTGCCACGGCCGTGTTCTTATCTCTGCGAGCCGACTGGACACACACACACTCACACACACAAATACACACACACACTCACACACGCACACACACGCACACTCACACACACATACACTCTTCACCTCTCGACTCCTACCCATTAGTCGCCTCTTACGACAGGCAGGGCCTTCTTGCCACGGCCGTGTTCGTATCTCTGCGAGCCGACTGGACACACACACTCACACACACAAATACACACACACTCACACATGCACACACACGCACACACGCACACTCACACACACATACACTCTTCACCCCTCGACTCCTACCCATTAGTCGCCTCTTACGACAGGCAGGGCCTTCTTGCCACGGCCGTGTTCTTATCTCTGCGAGCCGACTGGACACACACACACTCACACACACAAATACACACACACTCACACACGCACACACACGCACACTCACACACACATACACTCTTCACCTTTCGACTCCTACCCATTAGTCGCCTCTTACGAAAGGCAGGGCCTTCTTGCCACGGCCGTGTTCTTATCTCTGAGAGCCGACTGGACACACACACACACTCACACACGCACACACACGCACACACGCACTTACACACATACACTCTTCACCTCTCGACTCCTACGCATTAGTCGCCGCTTACGACAGGCAGGGCCTTCTTGGCACGGACGTGTCCTTATCACTGCGAGCCGACCGGACACACACACGCACACACGCACACACACACGTACACTCTTCACCTCTCGACTCCTACCCATTAGTTGCCTCTTACGACAGGCATGGCCTTCTTGCCTCGGCCGTATTCTAATCTCTGCGAGCCGAATGGACACGCATACATACACACACACACTTACACACGCACAAACACACACACACCCACACACGCACACACACACACACATACACTCTTCACCTCTCGACTCCTACCAATTAGTCGCCACTTACGACAGGCAGGGCCTTCTTGCCTTGGCCGTATTCTTATCTCTGCAAGCCGAACGGACACATACACACTCACACACACAAGCACGCACACACGCACACACACGCACACACACAAAAACACTTTTCACCTCTCGACTCCTACCAATTAGTCGCCACTTACGACAGGCAGGGCATTCTTGCCTCGGCCGTATTCTTATCTCTGCAAGCCGAACGGACATATACACACTCACACACACACGCACGCACACACGCACACACACGCACACACACACACACACACAAATACATTCTTCACCTCTCGACTCCTACCCATTAGTCGCCTCTTACGACAGGCATTGCCTTGTTGCCTCGGCCGTATTCTAATCTCTGCGAGCCGAATGGACACACACAAACATACACACACAAACTTACACACGCACAAACACACACACACCCACACACGCACACACTCACGTACTCTCTTCACCTCTCGACTCCTACCCATTAGTCGCCTCTTACGACAGGCAGGGACTTCTTGCCACGGCCGTGTTCTTATCTCTGCAAGCCGAACGGACACACAACACACGCACACACAAACACACGCACACAGGCACACACGCACACACGCACACACGCACACGCACACATTCTCCACCTCTCGATTCCTATCCATTAGTCGCCTCTTAAGACAGGCAGGGCCTTCTTGCCACGGACGTATTCTTATCTCTGCGAGCCGAAAGGACACACACACACACACGCACACACAAACACACACACACATACACACACACACACTCACACACGCACAAACGCACGCACACACACAAAGACACATACACTCTTCACCTCTCGACTCCTATTCATTGGTCGCCTCTTACGACAGGCAGGGACTTCTTGCCACGGCCGTGTTCTTATCTCTGCGAGCCGAACAGACACACACACATACACACACACGCACACACACACGCACACACGCACCCACACACATACTCTCTTCACCTCTCGACTCCTACTTATTAGTCGCCCACTCTTCACATCTCGACTCCTACCCATTAGTCGCCCCGTACGATTTGCATCGCCTTCTTGCCACGGCTGTTTTCTGATCTCTGCGAGCCGAAGGGACACACACACATACATACACACACACTCACAAACACACACACACACACACACACACGCACGCACACACGCACACACACATACACTCACACACACACAAACACGCCCACACGCACACACACATACATTCTTCACCTCTCGACTCCTACCTATTAGTCGCCTCTTACGATAGGCAGGGCCTTCTTGCCTTGGCCGTGTTCTTATCACTGCAAGCCGAACGGACACACACATACTCACACACGCACACACACACACGCACACACGCACACACACATACACTTTTCACCTCTCAACTCCTACTTATTAGTCGCCCACTCTTCGCCTCTCGACTCCTATCCATTAGTCGCCCCGTACGATTTGCATCGCTTTCTTGCCACGGCTGTTTTCTTATCTCTGCGAGCCGAAGGGACACACACACATACATACACACACACTCACAAACACACACACACACGCACGCACACACGCACACACACATACACTCACACACACACAAACACGCCCACACGCACACACACATACATTCTTCACCTCTCGACTCCTACCTATTAGTCGCCTCTTACGATAGGCAGGGCCTTTTTGCCTCGGTCGTGTTTTTATCTCTGCAAGCCGAACTAACACACACACATACTCACACACGCACACACACACGCACACACGCACACACACATACACTTTTCACCTCTCGACTCCTACTTATTAGTCGCCCACTCTTCGCCTCTCGACTCCTATCCATTAGTCGCCCCGTACGATTTGCATCGCTTTCTTGCCACGGCTGTTTTCTTATCTCTGCGAGCCGAAGGGACACACACACATACATACACACACACTCACAAACACACACACACGCACGCACACGCACACACACATACACTCACACACACACAAACACGCCCACACGCACACACACATACATTCTTCACCTCTCGACTCCTACCTATTAGTCGCCTCTTACGATAGGCAGGGACTTCTTGCCACGGCCGTGTTCTTATCTCTGCAAGCCGAACGGACACACACACATACTCACACACGCACACACACACGCACACACGCACACACACATACACTCTTCACCTCTCGACTCCTACCTATTAGTCGCCCCTTACAACTGGCAGGGTCTTCTTGCCTTGGCCGTATTCTTACCTCTGCAAGCCAGACGGACACACACACATACACACACACTCACACACGCACACACACGCACACACGCACACACACACATACACTCTTCACCTCTCGACCCCTACCCATTAGTCGCCTCTTACGACAGGCAGGGCCTTCTTGCCACGGCCGTGTTTTCATTTCAGCGAGCCGACCGGACACACACACACACGCACACACAAACACACGCACACAGGCACAAACGCACACACGCAAACGCACACGCACACGCACACACTCTCCACCTCTCGAGTCCTATCCATTAGTCGCCTCTTAAGACAGGCAGAGCCTTCTTGCAACGAACGCATTCTTATCTCTGCGAGCCGAAAGGACACGCACACACACTCACACACGCACACACGCAGACACACACATACACTCTTCATCTCTCGACCCCTACCCATTAGTCGCCTCTTACGACAGGCAGGGCCTTCTTGCAACGAACGCATTCTTATCTCTGCGAGCCGAAAGGACACGCACACACACAAACACACACACGCACACACACATACACTTTTCACCTCTCGACTCCTACTTATTAGTCGCCCACTCTTCGCCTCTCGACTCCTATCCATTAGTCGCCCCGTACGATTTGCATCGCTTTCTTGCCACGGCTGTTTTCTTATCTTTGCGAGCCGAAGGGACACACACACATACATACACACACACTCACAAACACACACACACGCACGCACACGCACACACACATACACTCACACACACACAAACACGCCCACACGCACACACATACATTCTTCACCTCTCGACTCCTACCTATTAGTCGCCTCTTACGATAGGCAGGGACTTCTTGGCACGGCCATGTTCTTATCTCTGCGAGCCGACCGGACACACACACACATACAAGAACACACACACACGCACACACACACGCGCACACACACATATACACTCTCCACTTTTCGACTCCTATCCATTAGTCGCCTCTTAAGACAGGCATGACCTTCTTGCCACGGACGTATTCTTATCTCTGCAAGCCGAACGGACACACACACTCATACACACACACTCACACACGCACAAACACACATACACGCACACACGCACACACACATACACTCTTCACCTCTCGACTCCTACCCATTAGTCGCCTCTTACGACAGGCAGGGCCTTCTTGCCACGGACGTATTCTTATCTCTGCAAGCCGAACGGACACAGACACTCATACACACACACTCACACACGCACAAACACACATACACGCACACACGCACACACACATACACTCTTCACCTCTCGACTCCTACCAATTAGTCGCTCCATACAGCAAGCATGGCCTTCTTGCCACGGCCGTATTCTTATCTCTGCAAGCCGAACGGACACACACACTCATACACACACACTCACACACGCACAAACAAACACACACGCACACACGCACACACATACACTCTTCACCTCTCGACTCCTACCCATTAGTCGCCTCTTACGACAGGCAGGGCCTTCTTGCCACGGCCGTGTTCTCATTTCAGCGAGCCGACCGGACACACACAAACACGCCCACACGCACACACACATACATTCTTCACCTCTCGACTCCTACCTATTAGTCGCCTCTTACGATAGGCAGGGACTTCTTGCCACGGCCGTGTTCTTATCTCTGCAAGCCGAACGGACACACACACATACTCACACACGCACACACACACGCACACACGCACACACACATACACTCTTCACCTCTCGACTCCTACCTATTAGTCGCCCCTTACAACTGGCAGGGTCTTCTTGCCTTGGCCGTATTCTTACCTCTGCAAGCCAGACGGACACACACACATACACACACAATCACACACGCACACACACGCACACACGCACACACACACATACACTCTTCACCTCTCGACTCCTACCCATTAGTCGCCTCTTAAGACAGGCAGAGCCTTCTTGCAACGAACGCATTCTTATCTCTGCGAGCCGAAAGGACACGCACACACACAAACACACACACGCAAGCACACATACACTATTCACCTCTCGACTTCTACCCATTATTCTCCTTTTACGACAGGTAGGGCCTTCTTGCCACGGCCGTAATCTTATCTCTGCGAGCCGAGCGGACAAACACACACACTCACACACACACACCCATACACTCTTCACCTCTCGACCCCTACCTTTTAGTCGCCTCTTACGAGAGGCAGGGCCTTCTTGCCCCGGCCGTATTCATATCTCTGCAAGCCGATCGGACACACACACTCATACACACACACTCACACACGCACAAACACACATACACGCACACACGCACACACACATACACTCTTCACCTCTCGACTCCTACCAATTAGTCGCTCCATACAGCAAGCATGGCCTTCTTGCCACGGCCGTATTCTTATCTCTGCAAGCCGAACGGACACACACACTCATACACACACACTCACACACGCACAAACAAACACACACGCACACACGCACACACACATACACTCTTCACCTCTCGACTCCTACCTTTTAGTCGCCTCTTACGATAAGCAGGGCCTTCTTGCCGCGGTCGTGTTCTCATCTCTGCAAGCCAAACTAACACACACACCTACTCACACACGCACACACACACACACACGCACACACACATACACTCTTCACCTCTCGACTCCTACTTATTAGTCGACCCTTACAAGACGCAGGGCCTTCTGGCCTCGGCCGTATTCTTATCTCTGCAAGCCAAACGGACACACACACATACACACACACTCACACACGCCCACACACGCACACACGCACACACACACACACACATACACTCTTCACCTCTCGACTCCTACCCATTATTCTCCTCTTACGACAGGCAGGGACTTCTTGCCACGGCCGTGTTCTTATCTCTGCAAGCCAAACGGACACACACACATACTCACACACGCACACACACACGCACACACGCACACACACATACACTCTTCACCTCTCGACTCCTACCTATTAGTCGCCCCTTACAACTGGCAGGGTCTTCTTGCCTTGGCCGTATTCTTACCTCTGCAAGCCAGACGGACACACACACATACACACACACTCACACACGCACACACACACGCACACACGCACACACACACATACACTCTTCACCTCTCGACCCCTACCCATTAGTCGCCTCTTACGACAGGCAGGGCCTTCCTGCCACGGCCATGTTCTTATCTCTGCGAGCCGACCGGACATACACACACTCACACACACACATACAAGAACAAACACAGACACGCACGCACACACGCGCACACACACATATACACTCTTCACCTCTCGACTCCTACCCATTATTCTTCTATTTCGAAAGGCATGGCCTTCTTGCTTCGGCCGTATTCTAATCTCTGCGAGCCGAATGGACACGCATACATACACACACACACACTTACACACGCACAAACACACACACACCCACACACGCACACACACACACACACACACACATACACTCTTCACCTCTCGACTCCTACCAATTAGTCGCAACTTACGACAGGCAGGGCCTTCTTGCCTCGGCCGTATTCTTATCTCTGCAAGCCGAACGGACACATACACACTCACATACACAAGCACGCACACACGCACACACTCGCACACACACAAAAACACTTTTCACCTCTCGACTCCTACCAATTAGTCGCCACTTACGACAGGCAGGGCATTCTTGCCTCGGCCGTATTCTTATCTCTGCAAGCCGAACGGACATATACACACTCACACACACACGCACGCACACACGCACACACACGCACACACACACACAAATACATTCTTCACCTCTCGACTCCTACCCATTAGTCGCCTCTTACGACAGGCATTGCCTTGTTGCCTCGGCCGTATTCTAATCTCTGCGAGCCGAATGGACACACACAAACATACACACACACATTTACACACGCACAAACCCACACACACCCACACACGCACACACTCACAAACTCTCTTCACCTCTCGACTCCTACCCATTAGTCGCCTCTTACGACAGGCAGGGACTTCTTGCCACGGCCGTGTTCTTATCTCTGCAAGCCGAACGGACACACACACACACGCACACACAAACACACGCACACAGGCACACACGCACACACGCACACATTCTCCACCTCTCGATTCCTATCCATTAGTCGCCTCTTAAGACAGGCAGGGCCTTCTTGCCACGGACGTATTCTTATCTCTGCGAGCCGAAAGGACACACACACACACACACGCACACACAAACACACGCACAAAGGCACACACGCGCACACGTACACGCACACGCACACACTCTCCACCTCTCGACTAATATCCATTACTCGCCTCTTAAGACAGGCAGGGCGTTCTTGCCTCGGCCGTATTCTTATCTCTGCAAGCCAAACGGACACACACACACACACATACAGACACACATACTCACACACGCACAAACACACGCACACACACAAAGACACATACACTCTTCACCTCTCGACTCCTATTCATTAGTCGCCTCTTACGACAGGCAGGGACTTCTTGCCACGGCCGTGTTCTTATCTCTGCGAGCCTAACGGACACACACACATACTCACACACGCACACACACACGCACACACGTACACACACACATACACTCTTCACCTCTCGACCCCTACCCATTAGTCGCCTCTTACGACAGGCAGGGCCTTCCTGCCACGGCCATGTTCTTATCTCTGCGAGCCGACCGGACACACACACACTCACACACACACATACAAGAACAAACACAGACACGCACGCACACACGCGCACACACACATATACACTCTTCACCTCTCGACTCCTACCCATTATTCTTCTATTTCGAAAGGCAGGGACTTCTTGCCACGGCCATGTTCTTATCTCTGCGAGCCGACCGGACACACACACTCACACACACACATACAAGAACACACACACACGCACGCACACACGCGCACACACACATATACACTCTCCACCTTTCGACTCCTATCCATTAGTCGCCTCTTAAGACAGGCATGGCCTTCTTGCCTTGGCCGTATTCTAATCTCTGCGAGCCAAACGGACACACACACACTGACACACACACGTTCACACACACGCACACACACACATACACTTTTCACTTCGAACTGACCACGGAAGATAGAGAAAGGTGCTTACTGTTGACAAAGGCGCAGATAGCGTGCTCACCAACGGCTATAAGAAACATGGATACCCAACCAAACTGCATACTAGAAGAAATTTATGAGCGATCTAAGAATAGCACATGTCCAGTGGTAGCCAGGACAATACAGACAGCTCAATGGAGTAAGATGGGTACTCCCAACCTCTGGCTAGTTATCACGCCAGTCACGATACACATATCCATTATTTGCGATGGAAATCGGAGCGAAAGAGTACTGGAACGAGTCACATCCCTGAAGCTTTCACCCAAATGTATCGCCCAAACGAAAAATATTACATTACTCCCCACTAGCAGTGGGGTGGACAGAGCAGTGACGAGTTACCTGAAGTCGCCAATCACTCCCGTGGCCCAGCTGGTGGCGAGGACACCCCGCAAGTTTAACACGCCTCTAAACACCTACCTTGACATACCAGGAGGAGAGCTACGTCATGTGTTACTTGAGGAGGAGAGTCTGGAACAAGAAATGACGCATACGCAGTGGCGATCGATTCACGAATCTAATTGGCATTATTTTGTGGCCACCGGGATCATTACTATAATGGTAATAATTGGGATACTCACGTTATGGAAGTACCGTCCTGTTGCACGACTATGTCGTTCAGGGAATCCACAAACTCAGACTAACGAACAGGAAGTACCTGTATTAGTTAGTAATCGGCACAACAATGTACGGTCGACTTCCCAAGTTGACATCCCACTTTCCACATTTTCATCCAATTGCCCTAATTTTAATCTAGAGATAGAGTCGGACATTGATAGCTAGGGTACGGTTGGAAGATTATTGATTATTCTTAAACTATTTATAATTTATCATGTTTGAATTTTACTATGTTATGTAATACTTATATGTAAACTTTGAGTATTGACACTTGGGCCAGATTGCCCGATTCCGCAGTATGTCCAATATCAAATCTTCAGAATTCATATCCGAAATTGGACAGTATAATTTTATCACCCAGTAGACCGAATGAATCTATTTGTTATTAAATACACACACGTAGTTAATTAGGTTACATACACATTTGGTCAATTATAAATAATAATTTGGACATCAGTCAAAAGTACTGACAAAGTTAAACAATTTACATAAATTAAATACACATATCACGCTAGGTACGCGAAAAATATTGACCCAAATAAAATTTATATAAAACTAATATCTCTTGACTAGAGAAGCATTCAATCAATATTCACTCAACGAACATATAGTCTTCAACGATCAACTTCATCAGTCTCTACTCAAAGTAATCCCGGGTCTACACCCATAGTGTACGTCTCAACAATAAACTCTGCTACTATTATTTGGTGTTTCCATTACAACAGAACGAACATCTTCACTGAGCCAACGAGGGGAATTTGTTCACACGCCCACACGCACACACACATACATTCTTCACCTCTCGACTCCTACCTATTAGTCGCCTCTTACGATAGGCAGGGCCTTCTTGCCTTGGCCGTGTTCTTATCACTGCAAGCCGAACGGACACACACACATACTCACACACGCACACACACACGCACACACGCACACACACATACACTTTTCACCTCTCGACTCCTACTTATTAGTCGCCCACTCTTCGCCTCTCGACTCCTATCCATTAGTCGCCCCGTACGATTTGCATCGCTTTCTTGCCACGGCTGTTTTCTTATCTCTGCGAGCCGAAGGGACACACACACATACATACACACACACTCACAAACACACACACACACGCACGCACACACGCACACACACATACACTCACACACACACAAACACGCCCACACGCACACACACATACATTCTTCACCTCTCGACTCCTACCTATTAGTCGCCTCTTACGATAGGCAGGGCCTTCTTGCCTCGGTCGTGTTTTTATCTCTGCAAGCCGAACTAACACACACACATACTCACACACGCACACACACACGCACACACGCACACACACATACACTTTTCACCTCTCGACTCCTACATATTAGTCGCCCACTCTTCGCCTCTCGACTCCTATCCATTAGTCGCCCCGTACGATTTGCATCGCTTTCTTGCCACGGCTGTTTTCTTATCTCTGCGAGCCGAAGGGACACACACACATACATACAAACACACTCACAAACACACACACACGCACGCACACACGCACACACACATACACTCACACACACACAAACACGCCCACACGCACACACACATACATTCTTCACCTCTCGACTCCTACCTATTAGTCGCCTCTTACGATAGGCAGGGACTTCTTGCCACGGCCGTGTTCTTATCTCTGCAAGCCGAACGGACACACACACATACTCACACACGCACACACACACGCACACACGCACACACACATACACTCTTCACCTCTCGACTCCTACCTATTAGTCGCCCCTTACAACTGGCAGGGTCTTCTTGCCTTGGCCGTATTCTTACCTCTGCAAGCCAGACGGACACACACACATACACACACACGCACACACACACGCACACACGCACACACACATACACTTTTCACCTCTCGACTCCTACATATTAGTCGCCCACTCTTCGCCTCTCGACTCCTATCCATTAGTCGCCCCGTACGATTTGCATCGCTTTCTTGCCACGGCTGTTTTCTTATCTCTGCGAGCCGAAGGGACACACACACATACATACAAACACACTCACAAACACACACACACGCACGCACACACGCACACACACATACACTCACACACACACAAACACGCCCACACGCACACACACATACATTCTTCACCTCTCGACTCCTACCTATTAGTCGCCTCTTACGATAGGCAGGGACTTCTTGCCACGGCCGTGTTCTTATCTCTGCAAGCCGAACGGACACGCACACACACGCACACACGCACACACACACATACACTCTTCACCTCTCGACCCCTACCCATTAGTCGCCTCTTACGACAGGCAGGGCCTTCCTGCCACGGCCATGTTCTTATCTCTGCGAGCCGACCGGACACACACACTCACACACACACATACAAGAACACACACACACACGCACGCACACACGCGCACACACACATATACACTCTCCACCTTTTGACTCCTATCCATTAGTCGCCTCTCAAGACAGGCATGACCTTCTTGCCACGGACGTATTCTTATCTCTGCAAGCAGAACGGACACACACACATACTCACACACGCACACACACACGCACACACGTACACACACACATACACTCTTCACCTCTCGACTCCTACCCATTAGTCGCCTCTTACGACAGGCAGGGCCTTCTTGCCACGGCCGTGTTCTCATTTCAGCGAGCCGACCGGACACACACAAACACGCCCACACGCACACACACATACATTCTTCACCTCTCGACTCCTACCTATTAGTCGCCTCTTACGATAGGCAGGGACTTCTTGCCACGGCCGTGTTCTTATCTCTGCAAGCCGAACGGACATACACACATACTCACACACGCACACACACACGCACACACGCACACACACATACACTCTTCACCTCTCGACTCCTACCTATTAGTCGCCCCTTACAACTGGCAGGGTCTTCTTGCCTTGGCCGTATTCTTACCTCTGCAAGCCAGACGGACACACACACATACACACACAATCACACACGCACACACACGCACACACGCACACACACACATACACTCTTCACCTCTCGACTCCTACCCATTAGTCGCCTCTTAAGACAGGCAGAGCCTTCTTGCAACGAACGCATTCTTATCTCTGCGAGCCGAAAGGACACGCACACACACTCACACACAAACACACACACGCAAGCACACATACACTATTCACCTCTCGACTTCTACCCATTATTCTCCTTTTACGACAGGCAGGGACTTATTGCCACGGCCGTGTTCTTATCTCTGCAAGCCAAACGGACACACACACATACTCACACACGCACACACACACGCACTCACGCACACACACACATACACTCTTCACCTCTCGACTCCTACCTATTAGTCGCCCCTTACAACTGGCAGGGTCTTCTTGCCTTGGCCGTATTCTTACCTCTGCAAGCCAGACGGACACACACACATACACACACACTCACTCACGCACACACACACGCACACACGCACACACACACATACACTCTTCACCTCTCGACCCCTACCCATTAGTCGCCTCTGACGACAGGCAGGGCCTTCCTGCCACGGCCATGTTCTTATCTCTGCGAGCCGACCGGACACACACACACTCACACACACACATACAAGAACAAACACAGACACGCACGCACACACGCGCACACACACATATACACCCTCCACCTTTCGACTCCTATCCATTAGTCGCCTCTTAAGACAGGCATGGCCTTCTTGCCTCGGCCGTATTCTAATCTCTGCGAGCCAAACAGACACACACACACTGACACACACACACGTTCACACACACGCACACACACACATACACTTTTCACCTCTCGACTCCTACCCATTATTCTCCTATTACGACAGGCAGGGACTTCTTGCCACGGCCGTGTTCTTATCTCTGCAAGCCGAACGGACACACACACATACTCACACACGCACACACACACGCACACACGTACACACACACATACACTCTTCACCTCTCGACTCCTACCCATTAGTCGCCTCTTACGACAGGCAGGGCCTTCTTGCCACGGCCGTGTTCTCATTTCAGCGAGCTGACCGGACACACACACACACACGCACACACAAACACACGCACACAGGCACAAACACACACACGCAAACGCACACGCACACGCACACACTCTCCAACTCTCGAGTCCTATCCATTAGTCGCCTCTTAAGACAGGCAGAGCCTTCTTGCAACGAACGCATTTTTATCTCTGCGAGCCGAAAGGACACACACACACACTCACACACAAACACACACACGCAAGCACACATACACTATTCACCTCTCGACTTCTACCCATTATTCTCCTTTTACGACAGGCAGGGACTTATTGCCACGGCCGTGTTCTTATCTCTGCAAGCCAAACGGACACACACACATACTCACACACGCACACACACACGCACTCACGCACACACACACATACACTCTTCACCTCTCGACTCCTACCTATTAGTCGCCCCTTACAACTGGCAGGGTCTTCTTGCCTTGGCCGTATTCTTACCTCTGCAAGCCAGACGGACACACACACATACACACACACTCACTCACGCACACACACACGCACACACGCACACACACACATACACTCTTCACCTCTCGACCCCTACCCATTAGTCGCCTCTGACGACAGGCAGGGCCTTCCTGCCACGGCCATGTTCTTATCTCTGCGAGCCGACCGGACACACACACACTCACACACACACATACAAGAACAAACACAGACACGCACGCACACACGCGCACACACACATATACACCCTCCACTTTTCGACTCCTATCCATTAGTCGCCTCTTAAGACAGGCATGGCCTTCTTGCCTCGGCCGTATTCTAATCTCTGCGAGCCAAACAGACACACACACACTGACACACACACACGTTCACACACACGCACACACACACATACACTTTTCACCTCTCGACTCCTACCCATTATTCTCCTATTACGACAGGCAGGGACTTCTTGCCACGGCCGTGTTCTTATCTCTGCAAGCCGAACGGACACACACACATACTCACACACGCACACACACACGCACACACGTACACACACACATACACTCTTCACCTCTCGACTCCTACCCATTAGTCGCCTCTTACGACAGGCAGGGCCTTCTTGCCACGGCCGTGTTCTCATTTCAGCGAGCTGACCGGACACACACACACACACGCACACACAAACACACGCACACAGGCACAAACACACACACGCAAACGCACACGCACACGCACACACTCTCCAACTCTCGAGTCCTATCCATTAGTCGCCTCTTAAGACAGGCAGAGCCTTCTTGCAACGAACGCATTTTTATCTCTGCGAGCCGAAAGGACACACACACACACTCACACACAAACACACACACGCAAGCACACATACACTATTCACCTCTCGACTCCTACCCATTAGTCGCCTCTTACGACAGGCAGGGCCTTCTTGCCACGGCCGTGTTCTTATCCCTGCTAGCCAACCGGACACACACACTCACACACACATACACACACACACTCACACATGCACGCACACACGCACACACTTACACACGCATACACACACACACATACACTCTTCACCTCTCGACTCCTACCCATTAGTCGCCTCTTACGACAGGCAGGGCCTTCCTGCCACGGCCATGTTCTTATCTCTGCGAGCCGACCGGACACACACACACTCACACACACACATACAAGAACACACACACACACGAACGCACACACGCGCACACACACATATACACTCTTCACCTCTCGACTCCTACCCATTATTCTTCTCTTTCGAAAGGCAGGGACTTCTTGCCACGGTCGTGTTCTTATCTCTGCAAGACGAACGCACACACGCACACGCACACACGCACACACACACACACACATACACTCTTCACCCTCGACTCCTACCCATTAGTCGCCTCTTACGATAGGCAGGGCCTTCCTGCCACGGCCATGTTTTTATCTCTGCGAGCCGACCGGACACACACCCACTCACACACACACATACAAGAACACGCACACACACGCACGCACACACGCGCACACACACATATACACTCTCCACCTTTCGACTCCTATCCATTAGTCGCCTCTTAAGACAGGCATGACCTTATTGCCTCGGCCGTATTCTAATCTCTGCGAGCCGAATGGACACACACATACATACACACACACACACTTACACACGCACAAACACACACATACCCACACACGCACACACACACACACATACACTATTCACCTTTCGACTCCTACCTATTAGTCGCCCCTTACAAGAGAGAGGGCCTTCTTGCCTCGGCCGTATTCTTATCTCTGCAAGCCAAACGGACACACACACAAATACAGACATATACTCACACACGCACAAATACACGCACACACACAAAGACACATACACTCTTCACCTCTCGACTCCTATTCATTAGTCGCCTCTTACGACAGGCAGGGACTTCTTGCCACGGCCGTGTTCTTATCTCTGCGAGCCGAACGGACACACACATACTTACACACACACGCACCTACGCACACACACACGCACACACGCACACACACACAAATACACTCTTAACCCCTCGACTCCTACCCATTAGTCGCATCTTACGACAGGCATGGACTTATTGCCTCGGGAGTATTCTAATCTCTGCGAGCCGAACGGACACACACACACTGACACACACACACATTCACACACACACTCACACACGTACGCACACACGCACACACACACATACACTCTTCACCTCTCGACTCCTACCCATTATTCTCCTATTACGACAGGCAGGGACTTCTTGCCACGGCCGTGTTCTTATCTCTGCAAGCCGAACGGACACACACACACGCATACACACACACTCTCCACCTCTCGACTCCTACCCATTAGTCGCCTCTTACGACAGGCAGGGCCTTCTTGCCTGGGCCGTATTCTTATCTCTGCAAGCCAAACGGACACACACACACACAAATAAACACACATACTCATACACGCAAAAACACACGCACACACACAAAGACACATACACTCTTCACCTCTCGACTCCTACCCATTATTCTCGTCTTACGACAGGCAGGGACTTCTTGCCACGGCCGTGTTCTTACCTCTGCAAGCCGAACGGACACACACACACGCACACACACACGCACACGCACACCCACACGCACACACTCTTCACCTCTCGACTCCTACCCATTATTCTCCTCTTACGACAGGCAGGGACTTCTTGCCACGGCCGTGTTCTTATCTCTGCAAGCCGAACGGACACACACACACTCACACACACACACATACACTCTTAACCTCCCGACTTCTACCCATTAGTCGCCTCTTACGACATTCAGGGACTTCTTGCCACGGACGTATTCTTATCTCTGCAAGCCGAACGGACACACACACACACACACTTGCACACATACACACACACACATACACGCTTCACCTATCGACTACTACCCATTAGTCGCTCCTTACAGCAAGCATGGCCTTCCTGCCACGGACGTATTCTTATCTCTGCGAGCCGAAGGGATACACACGCACTTACACACATTCACTCTTCACCTCTCGACTCCTACGCATTAGTCGCCGCTTACGACAGGCAGGGCCTTCTTGGCACGGACGTTTCCTTATCACTGCGAGCCGACAGGACACACACACTCACACACGCACACACACGCACACACACACATACACTCTTCACCTCTCGACTCCTACCCATTAGTCGCCTCTTACGACAGGCAAGGCCTTCTTGCCTCGGCCGTATTCTTATCTCTGCAAGCCGAACGGACACATACACACTCACACACACAAGCACGCACACACGCACACACACGCACACACACAAAAACACTTTTCACCTCTCGACTCCTACCCATTAGTTGCCTCTTACGACAGGCATGGCCTTCTTGCCTCGGCCGTATTCTAATCTCTGCGAGCCGAATGTACACACACATACATACACACACACACTTACACACGCACACACACACATACACTATTCACCTTTCGACTCCTACCTATTAGTCGCCCCTTACAAGAGAGAGGGCCTTCTTGCCTCGGCCGTATTCTTATCTCTGCATGCCAAACAGACACACACACATACACACACACTTACACACGCACACACACGCACACACGCACACACACACATACACTCTTCACCTCTCGACTCCTACCCATTAGTCGCCACTTACGACAGGCAGGGCCTTCTTGCCTCGGCCGTATTCTTATCTCTGCAAGCCGAACGGACACACACACACTCAAACACAGACGCACGCACACACGCACACACACGCACACATGCACACACACACATGCACTCTTCACCTCTCGACTCCTACCAATTAGTCGCCACTTACGACAGGCAGGGCCTTCTTGCCTCGGCCGTATTCTTATCTCTGCAAGCCGAACGGACACACACACACTCACACACACACGCACGCTTACACGCACGCTTACACGCACACACACGCACACACGCACACACACACATAAACTCTTCACCTCTCGACTCCTACCTATTAGTCGCCTCTTACGATAGGCAGGGCCTTCTTGCCTCGGTTGTGCTCTTATCTCTGCAAGCCGAACTAACACACACACATACTCACACACGCACACACGCATACACACATACACTCTTCAACTCTCGACTCCTACTTATTAGTCGCCCCTTACAAGAGGCAGGACCTTCTTGCCTCGGCCGTATTCTTATCTCTGCAAGCCAAACAGACACACACACACACATACACACACACACGCACACACACGCACACACGCACACACACACACATACACTCTTCACCTCTCGACTCCTACCCATTAGTCGCCTCTTAACGACAGGCAGTGCCTTCTTGCCACGGCCGTGTTCTCATCTCTGCGAGCCGACCGGACACACACACACGCACACACACACACACGCACACGCACCCGCACACGCACACACTCTCCACCTCTCGACTCCTACCCATTCTCCTCTTACGACAGGCATGGCCTTCTTGCCACCGCTTTTTTCTTATCTCTGCGAGCGAAGGGACACACACACACATACACACACACACTCACACACACATGCACACACGCACGCACACACGCACACACACATACACTCACACACACACAAACACGCACATACGCACACACATACATTCTTCACCTCTCTAATCCTACCTATTAGTCGCCTCTCACGACAGGCAGGGCCTTCTTGCCTCGGCCGTATTCTTATCTCTGCAAGCCAAACAGACACACACACATACACACACACTTACACACGCACACACACGCACACACGCACACACACATACACTCTTCACCTCTCGACTCCTACCAATTAGTCGCCACTTACGACAGGCAGGGCCTTCTTGCCGCGGCCATATTCTTATCTCTGCAAGCCGAACGGACACACACACACTCACACACACACGCACGCACACACGCACACACACGCACACACACACACACACAAATACACTCTTCACCTCTCGACTCCTACCCATTAGTCGCCACTTACGACAGGCAGGGCCTTCTTGCCTCGGCCGTATTCTTATCTCTGCAAGCCGAACGGACGCACACACTCACACACACACGCACACACACACATACACTCTTCACCTCTCGACTCCTACCAATTAGTCGCCACTTACGACAGGCAGGACCTTCTTGCCTCGGCCGTATTCTTATCTCTGCAAGCCGAACGGACACAGACACACTTACACACACACGCACTCTCACACGCACACACACGCACATACGCACACACACATACACTCTTCACCTCTCGACTCCTACCCATTATTCTCCTCTTACGACAGGCAGGGACTTCTTGCCACGGCCGTGTTTTTATCTCTGCAAGCCAAACGGACACACACACACGCACACACACACGCGCACACGCACCCGCACACGCACACACTCTCCACCTCTCGACCCCTATCCATTAGTCGCCTCTTACGACAGGCATGGCCTTCTTGCCACCGCTTTTTTCTTATCTCTGCGAGCGAAGGGAGACACACACACACATACACACACACACTCACACACACACACGCACATACGCACGCACACACGCACACACACATACATTCTTCACCTCTCTAATCCTACCTATTAGTCGCCTCTCACGACAGGCAGGGCCTTCTTGCCTCGGCCGTGTTCTTATTTCTGCAAGACGAACGGACACACACACACATACTTACACACGCACACACGCACGCACACACGCACACACACATACACTTTTCACCTCTCGACTCCTACCCATTAGTCGCCTCTTAACGACAGGCAGTGCCTTCTTGCCACGGCCGTGTTCTCATCTCTGCGAGCCGACCGGACACACACACACACTGACACACACACATACACACACACACTCACACACGCACGCACACACGCACACACATACATACACTCTTCACCTCTCGACTCCTACCCATTATTCTCCTCTTACGACAGGCAGGGACTTCTTGCCACAGCCGTGTTCTTATCTCTGCAAGCCAAACGGACACACACACACGCACACACACACACGCGCACACGCACCCGCACACGCACACACTCTCCACCTCTCGACTCCTATCCATTAGTCGCCTCTTACGACAGGCATGGCCTTCTTGCCACCGCTTTTTTCTTATCTCTGCGAGCAAAGGGACACACACACACACATACACACACACACTCACACACACATGCACACACGCACGCACACACGCACACACACATACACTCACACACACACAAACACGCACATACGCACACACATACATTCTTCACCTCTCTAATCCTACCTATTAGTCGCCTCTCACGACAGGCAGGGCCTTCTTGCCTCGGCCGTATTCTTATCTCTGCAAGCCGAACGGACACACACACACTCACACACACACGCACGCACACACGCACACACACGCACACACACACACACAAATAAACTCTTCACCTCTCGACTCCTACCCATTAGTCGCCACTTACGACAGGCAGGGCCTTCTTGCCTCGACCGTATTCTTATCTCTGCAAGCCGAACGGACGCACACACTCACACACACACGCACGCACACACGCACACACACGCACACACGCACACACACATATACACTCTCCACCTCTCGACTCCTACCAATTAGTCGCCACTTACGACAGGCAGGGCCTTCTTGCCTCGGCCGTATTCTTATCTCTGCAAGCCGAACGGACACACACACACACTCACACACTCACGCACGCTCACACGCACACACACGCACACACACACATACACTCTTCACCTCTCGACTCCTACCTATTAGTCGCCTCTTACGATAGGCAGGGCCTTCTTGCCTCGGTTGTGCTCTTATCTCTGCAAGCCGAACTAACAAACACACATACTCACACACGCACACACGCATACACACATACACTCTTCACCTCTCGACTCCTACCAATTAGTCGCCACTTACGACAGGCAGGGCCTTCTTGCCGCGGCCGTATTCTTATCTCTGCAAGCCGAACGGACACACACACACTCACACACACACGCACGCACACACGCACACACACGCACACACACACACAAATAAACTCTTCACCTCTCGACTCCTACCCATTAGTCGCCACTTACGACAGGCAGGGCCTTCTTGCCTCGACCGTATTCTTATCTCTGCAAGCCGAACGGACGCACACACTCACACACACACGCACGCACACACGCACACACACGCACACACGCACACACACATATACACTCTCCACCTCTCGACTCCTACCAATTAGTCGCCACTTACGACAGGCAGGGCCTTCTTGCCTCGGCCGTATTCTTATCTCTGCAAGCCGAACGGACACACACACACACTCACACACACACGCACGCTCACACGCACACACACGCACACACACACATACACTCTTCACCTCTCGACTCCTACCTATTAGTCGCCTCTTACGATAGGCAGGGCCTTCTTGCCTCGGTTGTGCTCTTATCTCTGCAAGCCGAACTAACAAACACACATACTCACACACGCACACACGCATACACACATACACTCTTCACCTCTCGACTCCTACTTATTAGTCGCCCCTTACAAGAGGCAGGGCCTTCTTGCCTCGGCCGTATTCTTATCTCTGCAAGCCAAACAGACACAAACATACACACACACACACGTACACACACGCACACACGCACACACACACACATACACTCTTCACCTCTCGACTCCTACCAATTAGTCGCCACTTACGACAGGCAGGGCCTTCTTGCCGCGGCCATATTCTTATCTCTGCAAGCCGAACGGACACACACACACTCACACACACACGCACGCACACACGCACACACACGCACACACACACACACACAAATACACTCTTCACCTCTCGACTCCTACCCATTAGTCGCCACTTACGACAGGCAGGGCCTTCTTGCCTCGGCCGTATTCTTATCTCTGCAAGCCGAACGGACGCACACACTCACACACACACGCACACACACACATACACTCTTCACCTCTCGACTCCTACCAATTAGTCGCCACTTACGACAGGCAGGACCTTCTTGCCTCGGCCGTATTCTTATCTCTGCAAGCCGAACGGACACACACACACTTACACACACACGCACTCTCACACGCACACACACGCACACACGCACACACACATACACTCTTCACCTCTCGACTCCTACCCATTATTCTCCTCTTACGACAGGCAGGGACTTCTTGCCACGGCCGTGTTTTTATCTCTGCAAGCCAAACGGACACACACACGCACACACACACGCGCACACGCACCCGCACACGCACACACTCTCCACCTCTCGACCCCTATCCATTAGTCGCCTCTTACGACAGGCATGGCCTTCTTGCCACCGCTTTTTTCTTATCTCTGCGAGCGAAGGGAGACACACACACACATACACACACACACTCACACACACACACGCACATACGCACGCACACACGCACACACACATACATTCTTCACCTCTCTAATCCTACCTATTAGTCGCCTCTCACGACAGGCAGGGCCTTCTTGCCTCGGCCGTGTTCTTATTTCTGCAAGACGAACGGACACACACACACATACTTACACACGCACACACGCACGCACACACGCACACACACATACACTCTTCACCTCTCGACTCCTACCCATTAGTCGCCTCTTAACGACAGGCAGTGCCTTCTTGCCACGGCCGTGTTCTCATCTCTGCGAGCCGACCGGACACACACACACACTGACACACACACATACACACACACACTCACACACGCACGCACACACGCACACACATACATACACTCTTCACCTCTCGACTCCTACCCATTATTCTCCTCTTACGACAGGCAGGGACTTCTTGCCACAGCCGTGTTCTTATCTCTGCAAGCCAAACGGACACACACACACGCACACACACACACGCGCACACGCACCCGCACACGCACACACTCTCCACCTCTCGACTCCTATCCATTAGTCGCCTCTTACGACAGGCATGGCCTTCTTGCCACCGCTTTTTTCTTATCTCTGCGAGCGAAGGGACACACACACACACATACACACACACACTCACACACACATGCACACACGCACGCACACACGCTCACACACATACACTCACACACACACAAACACGCACATACGCACACACATACATTCTTCACCTCTCTAATCCTACCTATTAGTCGCCTCTCACGACAGGCAGGGCCTTCTTGCCTCGGCCATATTCTTATCTCTGCAAGCCAAACAGACACACACACATACACACACACTTACACACGCACACACACGCACACACGCACACACACATACACTCTTCACCTCTCGACTCCTACCAATTAGTCGCCACTTACGACAGGCAGGGCCTTCTTGCCGCGGCCGTATTCTTATCTCTGCAAGCCGAACGGACACACACACACTCACACACACACGCACGCACACACGCACACACACGCACACACACACACAAATAAACTCTTCACCTCTCGACTCCTACCCATTAGTCGCCACTTACGACAGGCAGGGCCTTTTTGCCTCGACCGTATTCTTATCTCTGCAAGCCGAACGGACGCACACACTCACACACACACGCACGCACACACGCACACACACGCACACACGCACACACACATATACACTCTCCACCTCTCGACTCCTACCAATTAGTCGCCACTTACGACAGGCAGGGCCTTCTTGCCTCGGCCGTATTCTTATCTCTGCAAGCCGAACGGACACACACACACACTCACACACACACGCACGCTCACACGCACACACACGCACACACACACATACACTCTTCACCTCTCGACTCCTACCTATTAGTCGCCTCTTACGATAGGCAGGGCCTTCTTGCCTCGGTTGTGCTCTTATCTCTGCAAGCCGAACTAACAAACACACATACTCACACACGCACACACGCATACACACATACACTCTTCACCTCTCGACTCCTACTTATTAGTCGCCCCTTACAAGAGGCAGGGCCTTCTTGCCTCGGCCGTATTCTTATCTCTGCAAGCCAAACAGACACAAACATACACACACACACACGTACACACACGCACACACGCACACACACACACATACACTCTTCACCTCTCGACTCCTAACCATTAGTTGCCTCTTAACGACAGGCATGGCCTTCTTGCCACCGCTTTTTTCTTATCTCTGCGAGCGAAGGGACACACACACACATACAAACACACACTCACACACACACACGCACATACGCACGCACACACGCACACACACATACATTCTTCACCTCTCTAATCCTACCTATTAGTCGCCTCTCACGACAGGCAGGGCCTTCTTGCCACGGCCGTGTTCTTATTTCTGCAAGACGAACGGACACACACACACATACTTACACACGCACACACGCACGCACACACGCACACACACATACACTCACACACACACGCACGCACACACGCACACACACGCACACACGCACACACACATATACACTCTCCACCTCTCGACTCCTACCAATTAGTCGCCACTTACGACAGGCAGGGCCTTCTTGCCTCGGCCGTATTTTTATCTCTGCAAGCCAAACAGACACACACACATACACACACACTTACACACGCACCCACACGCACACGCACACGCAAACACTCTCCACCTCTCGACTTCTATCCATTAGTCGCCTCTTAAGACAGGCAGGACCTTCTTGCCACGGACGTATACCTATCTCTGCGAGCCGAACGGACACACACACACACACTTGCACACATACACACATACACGCTTCACCTCTCGACTCCTACCCATTAGTCGCTCCTTACAGCAAGCATGGCCTTCTTGCCACGGACGTATTCTTATCTCTGCGAGCCGAAGGGATACACACACACATACACACACACACACACGCACACACGCACACACACACATACACTCTTCACCTCTTGACTCCTACCTATTAGTCGCCTCTTACGATAGGCAGGGCCTTCTTGCCTCGGTCGTGCTCTTATCTCTGCAAGCCGAACGGACACACACACATACACACACACTCTCACACGCACACATACGCACATACGCACACACATATACACTCTTCACCACTCGACTCCTACCCATTAGTCGCCTCTTACGACAGGCAGGGCCTTCTTGCCACGGCCGTGTTCTTATCTCTGCGAGCCGATTGGACACACACACACACTCACACACACAAATACACACACACACTCACACACGCACACACACGCACACTCACACACACATACACTCTTCACCTCTCGACTCCTACCCATTAGTTGCCTCTTAACGACAGGCAGTGCCTTCTTGCCACGGCCGTGTTCTCATCTCTGCGAGCCGACCGGACACACACACACACTGACACACACACATACACACACACACACTCACACACGCACGCACACACGCACACACACATACACTCTTCACCTCTCGACTCCTACCCATTATTCTCCTCTTACGACAGGCAGGGACTTCTTGCCACGGCCGTGTTTTTATCTCTGCAAGCCAAACGGACACACACACACACGCACACACACACACACGCACACGCACACGCACACGCACACACTCTCCACCTCTCGACTCCTATCCATTAGTCGCCTCTTACGACAGGCAGGGCCTTCTTGCCACGGCCGTGTTCATATCTCTGCGAGCCGACTGGACACACACACTCACACACACAAATACACACACACACTCACACACGCACACACACGCACACTCACACACACATACACTCTTCACCTCTCGACTCCTACCCATTAGTTGCCTCTTAACGACAGGCAGTGCCTTCTTGCCACGGCCGTGTTCTCATCTCTGCGAGCCGACCGGACACACACACACACACTGACACACACACATACACACACACACTCACACACGCACGCACACACGCACACACACATACACTCTTCACCTCTCGACTCCTACCCATTATTCTCCTCTTACGACAGGCAGGGACTTCTTGCCACGGCCGTGTTTTTATCTCTGCAAGCCAAACGGACACACACACACACGCACACACACACACACGCACACGCACACGCACACGCACACACTCTTCACCTCTCGACTCCTACCCATTAGTTGCCTCTTAACGACAGGCAGTGCCTTCTTGCCACGGCCGTGTTCTCATCTCTGCGAGCCGACCGGACACACACACACACTGACACACACACATACACACACACACTCACACACGCACGCACACACGCACACACACATACACTCTACACCTCTCGACTCCTACCCATTATTCTCCTCTTACGACAGGCAGGGCCTTCTTGCCTCGGCCGTGTTCTTATTTCTGCAAGACAAACGGACACGGACACACATACTTACACACGCACACACGCACGCACACACGCTCACACACATACACTCACACACACACAAACACGTACACACGCACACACACATACATTCTTCACCTCTCGACTCCTACCTATTAGTCGCCTCTTACGACTGGCAGGGCCTTCTTGCCTTGGGGGTGTTCTTATCTCTGCAAGCCGAACGGACACACACACATACTCACACACTCACACACACACGCACACACGCACACACATATACACTCTTCACCTCTCGACTCCTACCTATTAGTCGCCTATTACGATAGGCAGGGCCTGCTTGCCTCGGTCGTGTTCTTATTTCTGCAAGCCGAACTAATACACACACATACTAACACACGCACACACACACGCACACACGCACACACACACACATACACTCTTCACCTCTCGACTCCTACTTATTAGTCGCCCATTACAAGAGGCAGGGCCTTCTTGCCTCTGCCGTATTTTTATCTCTGCAAGCCAAACAGACACACACACATACACACACACTTACACACGCACCCACACGCACACGCACACGCACACACTCTCCACCTCTCGACTTCTATCCATTAGTCGCCTCTTAAGACAGGCAGGGCCTTCTTGCCACGGACGTATACCTATCTCTGCGAGCCGAACGGACACACACACACACACTTGCACACATACACACATACACGCTTCACCTCTCGACTCCTACCCATTAGTCGCTCCTTACAGCAAGCATGGCCTTCTTGCCACGGACGTATTCTTATCTCTGCGAGCCGAAGGGATACACACACACATACACACACACACACGCACACACGCACACACATATACACTCTTCACCACTCGACTCCTACCCATTAGTCGCCTCTTACGACAGGCAGGGCCTTCTTGCCACGGCCGTGTTCTTATCTCTGAGAGCCGACTGGACACACACACACACTCACACACGCACACACACGCACACACGCACTTACACACATACACTCTTCACCTCTCGACTCCTACGCATTAGTCGCCGCTTACGACAGGCAGGGCCTTCTTGGCACGGACGTGTCCTTATCACTGCGAGCCGACCGGACACACACACTCACACACGCACACACACACGCACACACGCACACACACACATACACTCTTCACCTCTCGACTCCTACCCATTAGTTGCCTCTTACGACAGGCATGGCCTTCTTGCCTCGGCCGTATTCTAATCTCTGCGAGCCGAATGGACACGCATACATACACACACACTTACACACGCACAAACACACACACACCCACACACGCACACACACACACACACACATACACTCTTCACCTCTCGACTCCTACCAATTAGTCGCCACTTACGACAGGCAGGGCCTTCTTGCCTCGGCCGTATTCTTATCTCTGCAAGCCGAACGGACACATACACACTCACACACACAAGCACGCACACACGCACACACACGCACACACACAAAAACACTTTTCACCTCTCGACTCCTACCAATTAGTCGCCACTTACGACAGGCAGGGCATTCTTGCCTCGGCCGTATTCTTATCTCTGCAAGCCGAACGGACATAAACACACTCACACACACACGCACGCACACACGCACACACACGCACACACACACAAATACATTCTTCACCTCTCGACTCCTACCCATTAGTCGCCTCTTACGACAGGCATTGCCTTGTTGCCTCGGCCGTATTCTAATCTCTGCGAGCCGAATGGACACACACAAACATACACACACACACACACTTACACACGCACAAACACACACACACCCACACACGCACACACTCACGTACTCTCTTCACCTCTCGACTCCTACCCATTAGTCGGATCTTACGACAGGCAGCGACTTCTTGCCACGGCCGTGTTCTTATCTCTGCAAGCCGAAAGGACACACACACACACACGCACACACAAATACACGCACACAGGCACACACGCACACACGCACACGTACACGCACACGCACACACTCTCCACCTCTCGACTAATATCCATTGGTCGCCTCTTAAGACAGGCAGGGCGTTCTTGCCTCGGCCGTATTCTTATCTCCGCAAGCCAAACGGACACACACACACACATACACACACACATACTCACACACGCACAAACACACGCACACACACAAAGACACATACACTCTTCACCTCTCGACTCCTACTTATTAGTCGCCCACTCTTCACATCTCGACTCCTACCCATTAGTCGCCCCGTACGATTTGCATCGCCTTCTTGCCACGGCTGTTTTCTTATCTCTGCGAGCCGAAGGGACACACACACATACATACACACACACTCACAAACACACACACACACACGCATGCACACACGCACACACACATACACTCACAGACACACAAACACGCCCACACGCACACACATACATTCTTCACCTCTCGACTCCTACCTATTAGTCGCCTCTTACGATAGGCAGGGCCGTCTTGCCTTGGCCGTGTTCTTATCACTGCAAGCCGAACGGACACACACACATACTCACACACGCACACACACACGCACACACGCACACACACATACACTTTTCACCTCTCGACTCCTACTTATTAGTCGCCCACTCTTCGCCTCTCGACTCCTATCCATTAGTCGCCCCGTACGATTTGCATCGCTTTCTTGCCACGGCTGTTTTCTTATCTCTGCGAGCCGAAGGGACACACACACATACATACACACAAGCACGCACACACGCACACACACAAAAACACTTTTCACCTCTCGACTCCTACCAATTAGTCGCCATTTACGACAGGCAGGGCATTCTTGCCTCGGCCGTATTCTTATCTCTGCAAGCCGAACGGACATAAACACACTCACACACACACGCACGCACACACGCACACACACGCACACACACACACAAATACATTCTTCACCTCTCGACTCCTACCCATTAGTCGCCTCTTATGACAGGCATTGCTTTGTTGCCTCGGCCGTATTCTAATCTCTGCGAGCCGAATGGACACACACAAACATACACACACACACTTACACACGCACAAACACACACACACCCACACACGCACACACTCACGTACTCTCTTCACCTCTCGACTCCTACCCATTAGTCGCCTCTTACGACAGGCAGGGACTTTTTGCCACGGCCGTGTTCTTATCTCTGCAAGCCGAACGGACACACACACACGCACACACAAACACACGCACACAGGCACACACGCACACATGCACACGCACACATTCTCCACCTCTCGATTCCTATCCATTAGTCGCCTCTTAAGACAGGCAGGGCCTTCTTGCCACGGACGTATTCTTATCTCTGCGAGCCGAAAGGACACACACACACACACGCACACACAAACACACGCACACAGGCACACACGCACACACGCACACGTACACGCACACGCACACACTCTCCACCTCTCGACTAATATCCATTAGTCGCCTCTTAAGACAGGCAGGGCATTCTTGCCTCGGCCGTATTCTTATCTCTGCAAGCCGAACGGACATAAACACACTCACACACACACGCACGCACACACGCACACACACGCACACACACGCACACACACACACAAATACATTCTTCACCTCTCGACTCCTACCCATTAGTCGCCTCTTACGACAGGCATTGCCTTGTTGCCTCGGCCGTATTCTAATCTCTGCGAGCCGAATGGACACACACAAACATACACACACACACTTACACACGCACAAACACACACACACCCACACACGCACACACTCACGTACTCTCTTCACCTCTCGACTCCTATTCATTAGTCGCCCCTTACGACAGGCAGGGACTTCTTGCCACGGCCGTGTTCTTATCTCTGCGAGCCGAACGGACATACACACATACACACACACGCACACACATACGCACACACGCACCCACACACATACTCTCTTCACCTCTCTACTCCTACTTATTAGTCGCCCACTCTTCACATCTCGACTCCTACCCATTAGTCGCCCCGTACGATTTGCATCGCCTTCTTGCCACGGCTGTTTTCTTATCTCTGCGAGCCAAAGGGACACACACACATACATACACACACACTCACAAACACACACACACACACACGCACGCACACACGCACACACACATACACTCACACACACACAAACACGCCCACACGCACACACACATACATTCTTCACCTCTCGACTCCTACCTATTAGTCGCCTCTTACGATAGGCAGGGCCTTCTTGCCTTGGCCGTGTTCTTATCACTGCAAGCCGAACGGACACACACACATACTCACACACGCACACACACACGCACACACGCACACACACATACACTTTTCACCTCTCGACTCCTACTTATTAGTCGCCCACTCTTCGCCTCTCCACTCCTATCCATTAGTCGCCCCGTACGATTTGCATCGCTTTCTTGCCACGGCTGTTTGCTTATCTCTGCGAGCCGAAGGGACACACACACATACATACACACACACTCACAAACACACACACACACGCACGCACACACGCACACACACATACACTCACACACACACAAACACGCCCACACGCACACACACATACATTCTTCACCTCTCGACTCCTACCTATTAGTCGCCTCTTACGATAGGCAGGGCCTTCTTGCCTCGGTCGTGTTTTTATCTCTGCAAGCCGAACTAACACACACACATACTCACACACGCACACACACACGCACACACGCACACACACATACACTTTTCACCTCTCGACTCCTACATATTAGTCGCCCACTCTTCGCCTCTCGACTCCTATCCATTAGTCGCCCCGTACGATTTGCATCGCTTTCTTGCCACAGCTGTTTTCTTATCTCTGCGAGCCGAAGGGACACACACACATACATACACACACACTCACAAACACACACACACGCACGCACACACGCACACACACATACACTCACACACACACAAACACGCCCACACGCACACACACATACATTCTTCACCTCTCGACTCCTACCTATTAGTCGCCTCTTACGATAGGCAGGGACTTCTTGCCACGGCCGTGTTCTTATCTCTGCAAGCCGAACGGACACACACACATACTCACACACGCACACACACACGCACACACGCACACACACATACACTCTTCACCTCTCGACTCCTACCTATTAGTCGCCCCTTACAACTGGCAGGGTCTTCTTGCCTCGGCCGTATTCTTCTCTCTGCAAGCCGAACGGACACACACACACTCACACACACACGCACGCTCACACGCACACACACGCACACACGCACACACACACATACACTCTTCACCTCTCGACTCCTACCTATTAGTCGCCTCTTACGGTAGGCAGGGCCTTCTTGCCTCGGTTGTGCTCTTATCTCTGCAAGCCGAACTAACACACACACATACTCACACACGCACACACGCATACACACATACACTCTTCACCTCTCGACTCCTACTTATTACTCGCCCCTTACAAGAGGCAGGACCTTCTTGCCTCGGCCGTATTCTTATCTCTGCAAGCCAAACAGACACACACACATACACACACACACGCACACACACGCACACACGCACACACACACATACACTCTTCACCTCTCGACTCCTACCCATTAGTCGCCTCTTAACGACAGGCAGTGCCTTCTTGCCACGGCCGTGTTCTCATCTCTGCGAGCCGACCGGACACACACACACACTGACACACACACATACACACACACACTCACACACGCACGCACACACGCACACACATACATACACTCTTCACCTCTCGACTCCTACCCATTATTCTCCTCTTACGACAGGCAGGGACTTCTTGCCACGGCCGTGTTCTTATCTCTGCAAGCCAAACGGACACACACACGCACACACACACACGCACACGCACCCGCACACGCACACACTCTCCACCTCTCGACTCCTATCCATTAGTCGCCTCTTACGACAGGCATGGCCTTCTTGCCACCGCTTTTTTCTTATCTCTGCGAGCGAAGGGACACACACACACACATACACACACACACTCACACACACATGCACACACGCACGCACACACGCACACACACATACACTCACACACACACAAACACGCACATACGCACACACATACATTCTTCACCTCTCTAATCCTACCTATTAGTCGCCTCTCACGACAGGCAGGGCCTTCTTGCCTCGGCCGTATTCTTATCTCTGCAAGCCAAACAGACACACACACATACATACACACTTACACACGCACACACACGCACACACGCACACACACACATACACTCTTCACCTCTCGACTCCTACCAATTAGTCGCCACTTACGACAGGCAGGGCCTTCTTGCCGCGGCCGTATTCTTATCTCTGCAAGCCGAACGGACACACACACTCACACACACACGCACGCACACACGCACACACACGCACACGCACACACACACATACACTCTTCACCTCTCGACTCCTACCAATTAGTCGCCACTTACGACAGGCAGGGCCTTCTTGCCGCGGCCGTATTCTTATCTCTGCAAGCCAAACAGACACAAACATATACACACACACACACGCACACACACGCACACACGCACACACACACACATACACTCTTCACCTCTCGACTCCTACCCATTAGTTGCCTCTTAACGACAGGCAGTGCCTTCTTGCCACGGCCGAGTTCTCATCTCTGCGAGCCGACCAAACACACACACACTGACACACACACATACACACACACACACTCACACACGCACGCACACACGCACACACACACACTCTTCACCTCTCGACTCCTACCCATTATTCTCCTCTTACGACAGGCAGGGACTTCTTGCCACGGCCGTGTTTTTATCTCTGCAAGTCAAACGGACACACACACACACGAACACACACACACACGCACACGCACACGCACACGCACACACTCTCTACCTCTCGACTCCTATCCATTAGTCGCCTCTTACGACAGGCATGGCCTTCTTGCCACCGCTTTTTTCTTATCTCAGCGAGCGAAGGGACACACACACACATACACACACACACTCACACACACACACGCACATACGCACGCACACACGCACACACACATACATTCTTCACCTCTCTAATCCTACCTATTAGTCGCCTCTCACGACAGGCAGGGCCTTCTTGCCTCGGCCGTGTTCTTATTTCTGCAAGACGAACGGACACACACACACATACTTACACACGCACACACGCACGCACACACGCACACACACATACACTCTTCACCTCTCGACTCCTACCCATTAGTCGCCTCTTAACGACAGGCAGTGCCTTCTTGCCACGGCCGTGTTCTCATCTCTGCGAGCCGACCGGACACACACACACACTGACACACACACATAAACACACACACTCACACACGCACGCACACACGCACACACATACATACACTCTTCACCTCTCGACTCCTACCCATTATTCTCCTCTTACGACAGGCAGGGACTTCTTGCCACAGCCGTGTTCTTATTTCTGCAAGACGAACGGACACACACACACATACTTACACACGCACACACGCACGCACACACGCACACACACATACATTCTTCACCTCTCTAATCCTACCTATTAGTCGCCTCTCACGACAGGCAGGGCCTTCTTGCCTCGGCCGTGTTCTTATTTCTGCAAGACGAACGGACACACACACACATACTTACACACGCACACACGCACGCACACACGCACACACACATACACTCTTCACCTCTCGACTCCTATCCATTAGTCGCCTCTTACGACAGGCATGGCCTTCTTGCCACCGCTTTTTTCTTATCTCTGCGAGCGAAGGGGCACACACACACACACACATACACACACACATTCACACACACATGCACACACGCACGCACACACGCACACACACATACACTCACACACACACAAACACGCACATACGCACACACATACATTCTTCACCTCTCTAATCCTACCTATTAGTCGCCTCTTACGACAGGCAGGGCCTTCTTGCCACGGCCGTGTTCGTATCTCTGCGAGCCGACTGGACACACACACTCACACACACAAATACACACACACACTCACACATGCACACACACGCACACACGCACACTCACACACACATACACTCTTCACCTCTCGACTCCTACCCATTAGTCGCCTCTTACGACAGGCAGGGCCTTCTTGCCACGGCCGTGTTCTTATCTCTGCGAGCCGACTGGACACACACACACTCACACACACAAATACACACACACTCACACACGCACACACACGCACACTCACACACACATACACTCTTCACCTCTCGACTCCTACCCATTAGTCGCCTCTTACGAAAGGCAGGGCCTTCTTGCCACGGCCGTGTTCTTATCTCTGAGAGCCGACTGGACACACACACACACTCACACACGCACACACACGCACATACGCACTTACACACATACACTCTTCACCTCTCGACTCCTACGCATTAGTCGCCGCTTACGACAGGCAGGGCCTTCTTGGCACGGACGTGTCCTTATCACTGCGAGCCGACCGGACACACACACTCACACACGCACACACACACGCACACACGCACACACACACACATACACTCTTCACCTCTCGACTCCTACCCATTAGTTGCCTCTTACGACAGGCATGGCCTTCTTGCCTCGGCAGTATTCTAATCTCTGCGTGCCGAATGGACACGCATACATACACACACACACTTACACACGCACAAACACACACACACCCACACACGCACACACACACACACACATACACTCTTCACCTCTCGACTCCTACCAATTAGTCGCCACTTACGACAGGCAGGGCCTTCTCGCCTCGGCCGTATTCTTATCTCTGCAAGCCAAACGGACACATACACACTCACACACACAAGCACGCACACACGCACACACACAAAAACACTTTTCACCTCTCGACTCCTACCAATTAGTCGCCACTTACGACAGGCAGGGCATTCTTGCCTCGGCCGTATTCTTATCTCTGCAAGCCGAACGGACATAAACACACTCACACACACACGCACGCACACACGCACACACACGCACACACACACACAAATACATTCTTCACCTCTCGACTCCTACCCATTAGTCGCCTCTTATGACAGGCATTGCCTTGTTGCCTCGGCCGTATTCTAATCTCTGCGAGCCGAATGGACACACACAAACATACACACACACACTTACACACGCACAAACACACACACACCCACACACGCACACACTCACGTACTCTCTTCACCTCTCGACTCCTACCCATTAGTCGCCTCTTACGACAGGCAGGGACTTTTTGCCACGGCCGTGTTCTTATCTCTGCAAGCCGAACGGACACACACACACGCACACACAAACACACGCACACAGGCACACACGCACACATGCACACGCACACATTCTCCACCTCTCGATTCCTATCCATTAGTCGCCTCTTAAGACAGGCAGGGCCTTCTTGCCACGGACGTATTCTTATCTCTGCGAGCCGAAAGGACACACACACACACACGCACACACAAACACACGCACACAGGCACACACGCACACACGCACACGTACACGCACACGCACACACTCTCCACCTCTCGACTAATATCCATTAGTCGCCTCTTAAGACAGGCAGGGCATTCTTGCCTCGGCCGTATTCTAATCTCTGCGAGCCGAATGGACACACACAAACATACACACACACACTTACACACGCACAAACACACACACACCCACACACGCACACACTCACGTACTCTCTTCACCTCTCGACTCCTATTCATTAGTCGCCCCTTACGACAGGCAGGGACTTCTTGCCACGGCCGTGTTCTTATCTCTGCGAGCCGAACGGACATACACACATACACACACACGCACACACATACGCACACACGCACCCACACACATACTCTCTTCACCTCTCTACTCCTACTTATTAGTCGCCCACTCTTCACATCTCGACTCCTACCCATTAGTCGCCCCGTACGATTTGCATCGCCTTCTTGCCACGGCTGTTTTCTTATCTCTGCGAGCCAAAGGGACACACACACATACATACACACACACTCACAAACACACACACACACACACGCACGCACACACGCACACACACATACACTCACACACACACAAACACGCCCACACGCACACACACATACATTCTTCACCTCTCGACTCCTACCTATTAGTCGCCTCTTACGATAGGCAGGGCCTTCTTGCCTTGGCCGTGTTCTTATCACTGCAAGCCGAACGGACACACACACATACTCACACACGCACACACACACGGACACACGCACACACACATACACTTTTCACCTCTCGACTCCTACTTATTAGTCGCCCACTCTTCGCCTCTCGACTCCTATCCATTAGTCGCCCCGTACGATTTGCATCGCTTTCTTGCCACGGCTGTTTGCTTATCTCTGCGAGCCGAAGGGACACACACACATACATACACACACACTCACAAACACACACACACACGCACGCACACACGCACACACACATACACTCACACACACACAAACACGCCCACACGCACACACACATACATTCTTCACCTCTCGACTCCTACCTATTAGTCGCCTCTTACGATAGGCAGGGCCTTCTTGCCTCGGTCGTGTTTTTATCTCTGCAAGCCGAACTAACACACACACATACTCACACACGCACACACACACGCACACACGCACACACACATACACTTTTCACCTCTCGACTCCTACATATTAGTCGCCCACTCTTCGCCTCTCGACTCCTATCCATTAGTCGCCCCGTACGATTTGCATCGCTTTCTTGCCACGGCTGTTTTCTTATCTCTGCGAGCCGAAGGGACACACACACATACATACACACACACTCACAAACACACACACACGCACGCACACACGCACACACACATACACTCACACACACACACAAACACGCCCACACGCACACACACATACATTCTTCACCTCTCGACTCCTACCTATTAGTCGCCTCTTACGATAGGCAGGGACTTCTTGCCACGGCCGTGTTCTTATCTCTGCAAGCCGAACGGACACACACACATACTCACACACGCACACACACACGCACACACGCACACACACATACACTCTTCACCTCTCGACTCCTACCTATTAGTCGCCCCTTACAACTGGCAGGGTCTTCTTGCCTTGGCCGTATTCTTACCTCTGCAAGCCAGATGGACACACACACATACACACACACTCACACACGCACACACACGCACACACGCACACACACACATACACTCTTCACCTCTCGACCCCTACCCATTAGTCGCCTCTTACGACAGGCAGGGCCTTCCTGCTACGGCCATGTTCTTATCTCTGCGAGCCGACCGGACACACACACTCACACACACACATACAAGAACCCACACACACACACGCACGCACACACGCGCACACACACATATACACTCTCCACCTTTCGAATCCTATCCATTAGTCGCCTCTTAAGACAGGCATGACCTTCTTGCCACGGACGTATTCTTATCTCTGCAAGCCGAACGGACAAACACACATACTCACACACGCACACACACACGCACACACGTACACACACACATACACTCTTCACCTCTCGACTCCTACCCATTAGTCGCCTCTTACGACAGGCAGGGCCTTCTTGCCACGGCCGTGTTCTCATTTCAGCGAGCCGACTCTGCGAGCCGAATGGACACGCATACATATACACACACACACTTACACACGCACAAACACACACACACCCACACACGCACACACACACACAAATACATTCTTCACCTCTCGACTCCTACCCATTAGTCGCCTCTTACGACAGGCATTGCCTTGTTGCCTCGGCCGTATTCTAATCTCTGCGAGCCGAATGGACACACACAAACATACACACACACACTTACACACGCACAAACCCACACACACCCACACACGCAGACACTCACGTACTCTCTTCACCTCTCGACTCCTACCCATTAGTCGCCTCTTACGACAGGCAATGACTTCTTGCCACGGCCGTGTTCTTATCTCTGCAAGCCGAACGGACACACACACACACGCACACACAAACACACGCACACAGGCACACACGCACACACGCACACGCACACATTCTCCACCTCTCGATTCCTATCCATTAGTCGCCTCTTAAGACAGGCAGGGCCTTCTTGCCACGGACGTATTCTTATCTCTGCGAGCCGAAAGGACACACACACACACACGCACACACAAACACACGCACACAGGCACACACGCGCACACGTACACGCACACGCACACACTCTCCACCTCTCGACTAATATCCATTAGTCGCCTCTTAAGACAGGCAGGGCGTTCTTGCCTCGTCCGTATTCTTATCTCTGCAAGCCAAACGGACACACACACACACATACACACACACATACTCACACACGCACAAACACACGCACACACACAAAGACACATACACTCTTCACCTCTCGACTCCTATTCATTAGCCGCCTCTTACGACAGGCAGGGACTTCTTGCCACGGCCGTGTTCTTATCTCTGCGAGCCGAACGGACACACACACATACTCACACACGCACACACACACGCACACACGTACACACACACATACACTCTTTACCTCTCGACTTCTACCCATTAGTCGCCTCTTACGACAGGCAGGGCCTTCCTTCCACGGCCATGTTCTTATCTCTGCGAGCCGACCGGACACACACACACTCACACACACACATACAAGAACAAACACAGACACGCACGCACACACGCGCACACACACATATACACTCTTCACCTCTCGACTCCTACCCATTATTCTTCTATTTCGAAAGGCAGGGACTTCTTGCCACGGCCATGTTCTTATCTCTGCGAGCCGACCGGACACACACACTCACACACACACATACAAGAACACACACACACGCACGCACACACGCGCACACACACATATACACTCTCCACCTTTCGACTCCTATCCATTAGTCGCCTCTTAACACAGGCATGGCCTTCTTGCCTCGGCCGTATTCTAATCTCTGCGAGCAAAACGGACACACACACACTGACACACACACGTTCACACACACGCACACACACACATACACTTTTCACCTCTCGACTCCTACCCATTATTCTCCTATTACGACAGGCAGGGACTTCTTGCCACGGCCGTGTTCTTATCTCTGCAAGCCGAACGGACACACACACATACTCACACACGCACACACACACGCACACACGTACACACACATACACTCTTCACCTCTCGACTCCTACCCATTAGTCGCCTCTTACGACAGGCAGGGCCATCTTGCCACGGCCGTGTTCTCATTTCAGCGAGCTCACCGGACACACACACACACGCACACACAAACACACGCACACTGGCACAAACGCACACACGCAAACGCACACGCACACGCACACACTCCACCTCTCGAGTCCTATCCATTAGTCGCCTCTTAAGACAGGCAGAGCCTTCTTGCAACGAACGCATTCTTATCTCTGCGAGCCGAATGGACACAAACACACACTCACACACAAACACACACACGCAAGCACACATACACTATTCACCTCTCGACTTCTACCCATTATTCTCCTCTTACGACAGGCAGGGACTTCTTGCCACGGCCGTGTTCTTATCTCTGCAAGCCGAACGGACACACACACACGCACACACAAACACACACACACACACGCACACACGCACACACACGTACCCACGCACACGCACACGCACACGCACACACTCTCCACCTCTCGACTCCTATCCATTAGCCGCCTCTTAAGACAGGTAGGGCCTTCTTGCCACGGCCGTAATCTTATCTCTGCGAGCTGAGCGGACAAACACACACACTCACACACACACACACACACACATACACTCTTCATCTCTCGACCCCTACCTTTTAGTCGCCTTTTACGAGAGGCAGGGCCTTCTTGCCCCGGCCGTATTCATATCTCTGCAAGCCGAACGGACACAAACACTCATACACACACACTCACACACGCACAAACACACATACACGCACACACGCACACACACATACACTCTTCACCTCTCGACTCCTACCTATTAGTCGCCTCTTACGATAGGCAGGGCCTTCTTGCCTCGGTTGTGCTCTTATCTCTGCAAGCCGAACTAACAAACACACATACTCACACACGCACACACGCACACACGCATACACACATACACTCTTCACCTCTCGACTCCTACTTATTAGTCGCCCCTTACAAGAGGCAGGGCCTTCTTGCCTCGGCCGTATTCTTATTTCTGCAAGCCAAACAGACACAAACATATACACACACACACACGCACACACACGCACACACGCACACACACACACATACACTCTTCACCTCTCGACTCCTACCCATTAGTTGCCTCTTAACGACAGGCAGTGCCTTCTTGCCACGGCCGTGTTCTCATCTCTGCGAGCCGACCGGACACACACACACACACTGACACACACACATACACACACACATTCACACACGCACGCACACACGCACACACACATACACTCTTCACCTCTCGACTCCTACCCATTATTCTCCTCTTACGACAGGCAGGGACTTCTTGCCACGGCCGTGTTTTTATCTCTGCAAGCCAAACGGACACACACACACACACGCACACACACACACGCACACGCACACACTCTCCACCTCTCGACTCCTATCCATTAGTCGCCTCTTACGACAGGCATGGCCTTCTTGCCACCGCTTTTTTCTTATCTCTGCGAGCGAATGGACACACACACACACACACATACACACACACACTCACACACACACACGCACATACGCACGCACACACGCACACACACATACATTCTTCACCTCTCTAATCCTACCTATTAGTCGCCTCTCACGACAGGCAGGGCCTTCTTGCCTCGGCCGTGTTCTTATTTCTGCAAGACGAACGGACACACACACACATACTTACACACGCACACACGCACACGCACACACTCTCCACCTCTCGACTCCTACCTATTAGTCGCCTCTTACGACAGGAAGAGCCTTCTTGCCTTGGGGGTGTTCTTATCTCTGCAAGCCGAACTGACACACACACATACTCACACACTCACACACACACGCACACACGCACACACACACATACACTCTTCACCTCTCGACTCCTACCTATTAGTCGCCTATTACGATAGGCAGGGCCTGCTTGACTCGGTCGTGTTCTTATTTCTGCAAGCCGAACTAATACACACACATAGTCACACACGCACACACACACCCACACACGCACACACACACACATACACTCTTTACCTCTCGACTCCTACTTATTAGTCGCCCATTACAAGAGGCAGGGCCTTCTTGCCTCTGCCGTATTTTTATCTCTGCAAGCCAAAAAGACACACACACATACACACACACTTACACACGCACCCACACGCACACGCACACGCACACACTCTCCACCTCTCGACTCCTATCCATTAGTCGCCTCTTAAGACAGGCAGGGCCTTCTTGCCACGGACGTATACCTATCTCTGCGAGCCGAACGGACACACACACACACACTTGCACACATACACACACACACACACATACACGCTTCACCTCTCGACTCCTACCCATTAGTCGCTCCTTACCGCAAGCATGGCCTTCTTGCCACGGACGTATTCTTATCTCTGCGAGCCGAACGGATACACACACACACATACACACACACACACGCACACACGCACACACACACATACACTCTTCACCTCTTGACTCCTACCTATTAGTCGCCTCTTACGATAGGCAGGGCCTTCTTGCCTCGGTCGTGCTCTTATCTCTGCAAGCCGAACGGACACACACACACATACACACACACTCTCACACGCACACACACGCACATACGCACACACATATACACTCTTCACCACTCGACTCCTACCCATTAGTCGCCTCTTACGACAGGCAGGGCCTTCTTGCCACGGCCGTGTTCGTATCTCTGCGAGCCGACTGGACACACACACTCACACACACAAATACACACACACACTCACACATGCACACACACGCACACACGCACACTCACACACACATACACTCTTCACCTCTCGACTCCTACCCATTAGTCGCCTCTTACGACAGGCAGGGCATTCTTGCCACGGCCGTGTTCTTATCTCTGCAAGCCGACTGGACACACACACACTCACACACACAAATACACACACACACTCACACACGCACACACACGCACACTCACACACACATACACTCTTCACCTCTCGACTCCAACCCATTAGTCGCCTCTTACGAAAGGCAGGGCCTTCTTGCCACGGCCGTGTTCTTATCTCTGAGAGCCGACTGGACACACACACACACTCACACACGCACACACACGCACACACGCACTTACACACATACACTCTTCACCTCTCGACTCCTACGCATTAGTCGCCGCTTACGACAGGCAGGGCCTTCTTGGCACGGACGTGTCCTTATCACTGCGAGCCGACCGGACACACACACTCACACACGCACACACACACGCACACACGCACACACACACGTACACTCTTCACCTCTCAACTCCTACACATTAGTTGCCTCTTACGACAGGCATGGCCTTCTTGCCTCGGCCGTATTCTAATCTCTGCGAGCCGAATGGACACGCATACATACACACACACACACTTACACACGCACAAACACACACACACCCACACACGCACACACACACACACATACACTCTTCACCTCTCGACTCCTACCAATTAGTCGCCACTTACGACAGGCAGGGCCTACTTGCCTCGGCCGTATTCTTATCTCTGCAAGCCGAACGGACACACACACACTTACACACACACGCACTCTCACACGCACACACACGCACACACACAAAAACACTTTTCACCTCTCGACTCCTACCAATTAGTCGCCACTTACGACAGGCAGGGCATTCTTGCCTCGGCCGTATTCTTATCTCTGCAAGCCGAACGGACATATACACACTCACACACACACGCACGCACACACGCACACACACGCACACACACACACAAATACATTCTTCACCTCTCGACTCCTACCCATTAGTCGCCTCTTACGACAGGCATTGCCTTGTTGCCTCGGCCGTATTCTAATCTCTGCGAGCCGAATGGACACACACAAACATACACACACACACTTACACACGCACAAACCCACACACACCCACACACGCACACACTCACGTACTCTCTTCACCTCTCGACTCCTACCCATTAGTCGCCTCTTACGACAGGCAGGGACTTCTTGCCACGGCCGTGTTCTTATCTCTGCAAGCCGAACGGACACACACACACACGCACACACAAACACACGCACACGGGCACACACGCACACACGCACACACGCACACGCACACATTCTCCACCTCTCGGTTCCTATCCATTAGTCGCCTCTTAAGACAGGCAGGGCCTTCTTGCCACAGACGTATTCTTATCTCTGCGAGCCGAAAGGAAACACACACACACACCCACACACAAACACACGCACACAGACACACACGCACACACGCACACCTACACGCACACGCACACACTCTCCACCTCTCGACTAATATCCATTAGTCGCCTCTTAAGACAGGCAGGGCGTTCTTGCCTCGGCCGTATTCTTATCTCTGCAAGCCAAACGGACACACACACACACACATACACACACACATACTCACACACGCACAAACACACGCACACACACAAAGACACATACACTCTTCACCTCTCAACTCCTATTCATTAGTCGCCTCTTACGACAGGCAGGGACTTCTTGCCACGGCCGTGTTCTTATCTCTGCGAGCCGAACGGACACACACACATACACACACACGCACACACACATGCACACACGCACCCACACACATACTCTCTTCACCTCTCGACTCCTACTTATTAGTCGCCCACTCTTCACATCTCGACTCCTACCCATTAGTCGCCCCGTACGATTTGCATCGCCTTCTTGCCACGGCTGTTTTCTTATCTCTGCGAGCCGAAGGGACACACACACATACATACACACACACTCACAAACACACACACACACACACACACGCACGCACACACGCACACACACATACACTCACACACACAAACACGCCCACACGCACACACACATACATTCTTCACCTCTCGACTCCTACCTATTAGTCGCCTCTTACGATAGGCAGGGCCTTCTTGCCTTGGCCGTGTTCTTATCACTGCAAGCCAAACGGACACACACACATCCTCACACACGCACACATACACGCACACACGCACACACACATACACTTTTCACCTCTCGACTCCTACTTATTAGTCGCCCACTCTTCGCCTCTCGACTCCTATCCATTAGTCGCGCCGTACGATTTGCATCGCTTTCTTGCCACGGCTGTTTTCTTATCTCTGCGAGCCGAAGGGACACACACACATACATACACACACACTCACAAACACACACACACACGCACGCACACACGCACACACACATACACTCACACACACACACAAACACGCCCACACGCACACACACATACATTCTTCACCTCTCGACTCCTACCTATTAGTCGCCTCTTACGATAGGCAGGGCCTTCTTGCCTCGGTCGTGTTTTTATCTCTGCAAGCCGAACTAACACACACACATACTCACACACGCACACACACACGCACACACGCACACACACATACACTTTTCACCTCTCGACTCCTACTTATTAGTCGCCCACTCTTCGCCTCTCGACTCCTATCCATTAGTCGCCCCGTACGATTTGCATCGCTTTCTTGCCACGGCTGTTTTCTTATCTCTGCGAGCCGAAGGGACACACACACATACATACACACACACTCACAAACACACACACACGCACGCACACACGCACACACACATACACTCACACACACACAAACACGCCCACACGCACACACACATACATTCTTCACCTCTCGACTCCTACCTATTAGTCGCCTCTTACGATAGGCAGGGACTTCTTGCCACGGCCGTGTTCTTATCTCTGCAAGCCGAACGGACACACACACATACTCACACACGCACACACACACGCACACACGCATACACACATACACTCTCCACCTCTCGACTCCTATCCATTAGTCGCCTCTTAAGACAGGCAGTGCCTTCTTGCCACGGACGTATACCTATCTCTGCGAGCCGAACGGACACACACACACACACTTGCACACATACACACACACACACATACACGCTTCACCTCTCGACTCCTACCCATTAGTCGCTCCTTACAGCAAGCATGGCCTTCTTGCCACGGACGTATTCTTATCTCTGCGAGCCGAAGGGATACACACACACATACACACACACACACGCACACACGCACACACACACATACACTCTTCACCTCTTGACTCCTACCTATTAGTCGCCTCTTACGATAGGCAGGGCCTTCTTGCCTCGGTCGTGCTCTTATCTCTGCGAGCCGACTGGACACACACACACTCACACACACAAATACACACACACACTCACACACGCACACACACGCACACTCACACACACATACACTCTTCACCTCTCGACTCCTACCCATTAGTCGCCTCTTACGAAAGGCAGGGCCTTCTTGCCACGGCCGTGTTCTTATCTCTGAGAGCCGACTGGACACACACACACTCACACACGCACACACACGCACACACGCACTTACACACATACACTCTTCACCTCTCGACTCCTACGCATTAGTCGCCGCTTACGACAGGCAGGGCCTTCTTGGCACGGACGTGTCCTTATCACTGCGAGCCGACCGGACACACACACGCACACACGCACACACACACGTACACTCTTCACCTCTCGACTCCTACCCATTAGTTGCCTCTTACGACAGGCATGGCCTTCTTGCCTCGGCCGTGTTCGTATCTCTGCGAGCCGACTGGACACACACACTCACACACACAAATACACACACACTCACACATGCACACACACGCACACACGCACACTCACACACACATACACTCTTCACCTCTCGACTCCTACCCATTAGTCGCCTCTTACGACAGGCAGGGCCTTCTTGCCACGGCCGTGTTCTTATCTCTGCGAGCCGACTGGACACACACACTCACACACACAAATACACACACACTCACACATGCACACACACGCACACACGCACACTCACACACACATACACTCTTCACCTCTCGACTCCTACCCATTAGTCGCCTCTTACGACAGGCAGGGCCTTCTTGCCACGGCCGTGTTCTTATCTCTGCGAGCCGACTGGACACACACACACTCACACACACAAATACACACACACACTCACACACGCACACACACGCACACTCACACACACATACACTCTTCACCTCTCGACTCCTACCCATTAGTCGCCTCTTACGACAGGCAGGGCCTTCTTGCCACGGCCGTGTTCGTATCTCTGCGAGCCGACTGGACACACACACTCACACACACAAATACACACACACTCACACATGCACACACACGCACACACGCACACTCACACACACATACACTCTTCACCCCTCGACTCCTACCCATTAGTCGCCTCTTACGACAGGCAGGGCCTTCTTGCCACGGCCGTGTTCTTATCTCTGCGAGCCGACTGGACACACACACACTCACACACACAAATACACACACACACTCACACACGCACACACACGCACACTCACACACACATACACTCTTCACCTCTCGACTCCTACCCATTAGTCGCCTCTTACGAAAGGCAGGGCCTTCTTGCCACGGCCGTGTTCTTATCTCTGAGAGCCGACTGGACACACACACACACTCACACACGCACACACACGCACACACGCACTTACACACATACACTCTTCACCTCTCGACTCCTACGCATTAGTCGCCGCTTACGACAGGCAGGGCCTTCTTGGCACGGACGTGTCCTTATCACTGCGAGCCGACCGGACACACACACGCACACACGCACACACACACGTACACTCTTCACCTCTCGACTCCTACCCATTAGTTGCCTCTTACGACAGGCATGGCCTTCTTGCCTCGGCCGTATTCTAATCTCTGCGAGCCGAATGGACACGCATACATACACACACACACTTACACACGCACAAACACACACACACCCACACACGCACACACACACACACACATACACTCTTCACCTCTCGACTCCTACCAATTAGTCGCCACTTACGACAGGCAGGGCCTTCTTGCCTTGGCCGTATTCTTATCTCTGCAAGCCGAACGGACACATACACACTCACACACACAAGCACGCACACACGCACACACACGCACACACACAAAAACACTTTTCACCTCTCGACTCCTACCAATTAGTCGCCACTTACGACAGGCAGGGCATTCTTGCCTCGGCCGTATTCTTATCTCTGCAAGCCGAACGGACATATACACACTCACACACACACGCACGCACACACGCACACACACGCACACACACACACACACAAATACATTCTTCACCTCTCGACTCCTACCCATTAGTCGCCTCTTACGACAGGCATTGCCTTGTTGCCTCGGCCGTATTCTAATCTCTGCGAGCCGAATGGACACACACAAACATACACACACAAACTTACACACGCACAAACACACACACACCCACACACGCACACACTCACGTACTCTCTTCACCTCTCGACTCCTACCCATTAGTCGCCTCTTACGACAGGCAGGGACTTCTTGCCACGGCCGTGTTCTTATCTCTGCAAGCCGAACGGACACACAACACACGCACACACAAACACACGCACACAGGCACACACGCACACACGCACACACGCACACGCACACATTCTCCACCTCTCGATTCCTATCCATTAGTCGCCTCTTAAGACAGGCAGGGCCTTCTTGCCACGGACGTATTCTTATCTCTGCGAGCCGAAAGGACACACACACACACACGCACACACAAACACACGCACACAGGCACACACGCACACACGCACACGTACACGCACACGCACACACTCTCCACCTCTCGACTAATATCCATTAGTCGCCTCTTAAGACAGGCAGGGCGTTCTTGCCTCGGCCGTATTCTTATCTCTGCAAGCCAAACGGACACACACACACATACACACACACACACTCACACACGCACAAACGCACGCACACACACAAAGACACATACACTCTTCACCTCTCGACTCCTATTCATTGGTCGCCTCTTACGACAGGCAGGGACTTCTTGCCACGGCCGTGTTCTTATCTCTGCGAGCCGAACGGACACACACACATACACACACACGCACACACACACGCACACACGCACCCACACACATACTCTCTTCACCTCTCGACTCCTACTTATTAGTCGCCCACTCTTCACATCTCGACTCCTACCCATTAGTCGCCCCGTAGGATTTGCATCGCCTTCTTGCCACGGCTGTTTTCTGATCTCTGCGAGCCGAAGGGACACACACACATACATACACACACACTCACAAACACACACACACACACACACACGCACGCACACACGCACACACACATACACTCACACACACACAAACACGCCCACACGCACACACACATACATTCTTCACCTCTCGACTCCTACCTATTAGTCGCCTCTTACGATAGGCAGGGCCTTCTTGCCTTGGCCGTGTTCTTATCACTGCAAGCCGAACGGACACACACATACTCACACACGCACACACACACACGCACACACGCACACACACATACACTTTTCACCTCTCAACTCCTACTTATTAGTCGCCCACTCTTCGCCTCTCGACTCCTATCCATTAGTCGCCCCGTACGATTTGCATCGCTTTCTTGCCACGGCTGTTTTCTTATCTCTGCGAGCCGAAGGGACACACACACATACATACACACACACTCACAAACACACACACACACGCACGCACACACGCACACACACATACACTCACACACACACAAACACGCCCACACGCACACACACATACATTCTTCACCTCTCGACTCCTACCTATTAGTCGCCTCTTACGATAGGCAGGGCCTTCTTGCCTCGGTCGTGTTTTTATCTCTGCAAGCCGAACTAACACACACACATACTCACACACGCACACACACACGCACACACGCACACACACATACACTTTTCACCTCTCGACTCCTACTTATTAGTCGCCCACTCTTCGCCTCTCGACTCCTATCCATTAGTCGCCCCGTACGATTTGCATCGCTTTCTTGCCACGGCTGTTTTCTTATCTCTGCGAGTTGAAGGGACACACACACATACATACACACACACTCACAAACACACACACACGCACGCACACGCACACACACATACACTCACACACACACAAACACGCCCACACGCACACACACATACATTCTTCACCTCTCGACTCCTACCTATTAGTCGCCTCTTACGATAGGCAGGGACTTCTTGCCACGGCCGTGTTCTTATCTCTGCAAGCCGAACGGACACACACACATACTCACACACGCACACACACACGCACACACGCACACACACATACACTCTTCACCTCTCGACTCCTACCTATTAGTCGCCTCTTACGATAGGCAGGGACTTCTTGCCACGGCCGTGTTCTTATCTCTGCAAGCCGAACGGACACACACACATACTCACACACGCACACACACACGCACACACGCACACACACATACACTCTTCACCTCTCGACTCCTACCTATTAGTCGCCCCTTACAACTGGCAGGGTCTTCTTGCCTTGGCCGTATTCTTACCTCTGCAAGCCAGACGGACACACACACATACACACACACGCACACACACACATACACTCTTCACCTCTCGACCCCTACCCATTAGTCGCCTCTTACGACAGGCAGGGCCTTCTTGCCACGGCCGTGTTCTCATTTCAGCGAGCCGACCGGACACACACACACACGCACACACAAACACACGCACACAGGCACAAACGCACACACGCAAACGCACACGCACACGCACACACTCTCCACCTCTCGAGTCCTATCCATTAGTCGCCTCTTAAGACAGGCAGAGCCTTCTTGCAACGAACGCATTCTTATCTCTGCGAGCCGAAAGGACACGCACACACACTCACACACGCACACACGCAGACACACACATACACTCTTCATCTCTCGACCCCTACCCATTAGTCGCCTCTTACGACAGGCAGGGCCTTCTTGCAACGAACGCATTCTTATCTCTGCGAGCCGAAAGGACACGCACACACACAAACACACACACGCACACACACATACACTTTTCACCTCTCGACTCCTACTTATTAGTCGCCCACTCTTCGCCTCTCGACTCCTATCCATTAGTCGCCCCGTACGATTTGCATCGCTTTCTTGCCACGGCTGTTTTCTTATCTTTGCGAGCCGAAGGGACACACACACATACATACACACACACTCACAAACACACACACACGCACGCAAACGCACACACACATACACTCACACACACACAAACACGCCCACACGCACACACACATACATTCTTCACCTCTCGACTCCTACCTATTAGTCGCCTCTTACGATAGGCAGGGACTTCTTGCCACGGCCATGTTCTTATCTCTGCGAGCCGACCGGACACACACACACATACAAGAACACACACACACGCACGCACACACACGCACACACACATATACACTCTCCACCTTTCGACTCCTATCCATTAGTCGCCTCTTAAGACAGGCATGACCTTCTTGCCACGGACGTATTCTTATCTCTGCAAGCCGAACGGACAAACACACATACTCACACACGCACACACACACGCACACACGTACACACACACATACACTCTTCACCTCTCGACTCCTACCCATTAGTCGCCTCTTACGACAGGCAGGGCCTTCTTGCCACGGCCGTGTTCTCATTTCAGCGAGCCGACCGGACACACACAAACACGCCCACACGCACACACACATACATTCTTCACCTCTCGACTCCTACCTATTAGTCGCCTCTTACGATAGGCAGGGACTTCTTGCCACGGCCGTGTTCTTATCTCTGCAAGCCGAACGGACACACACACATACTCACACACGCACACACACACGCACACACGCACACACACATACACTCTTCACCTCTCGACTCCTACCTATTAGTCGCCCCTTACAACTGGCAGGGTCTTCTTGCCTTGGCCGTATTCTTACCTCTGCAAGCCAGACGGACACACACACATACACACACAATCACACACGCACACACACGCACACACGCACACACACACATACACTCTTCACCTCTCGACTCCTACCCATTAGTCGCCTCTTAAGACAGGCAGAGCCTTCTTGCAACGAACGCATTCTTATCTCTGCGAGCCGAAAGGACACGCACACACACAAACACACACACGCAAGCACACATACACTATTCACCTCTTGACTTCTACCCATTATTCTCCTTTTACGACAGGTAGGGCCTTCTTGCCACGGCCGTAATCTTATCTCTGCGAGCCGAGCGGACAAACACACACACTCACACACACACACACATACACTCTTCACCTGTCGACCCCTACCTTTTAGTCGCCTCTTACGAGAGGCAGGGCCTTCTTGCCCCGGCCGTATTCATATCTCTGCAAGCCGATCGGACACACACACTCATACACACACACTCACACACGCACAAACACACATACACGCACACACGCACACACACATACACTCTTCACCTCTCGACTCCTACCAATTAGTCGCTCCATACAGCAAGCATGGCCTTCTTGCCACGGCCGTATTCTTATCTCTGCAAGCCGAACGGACACACACACTCATACACACACACTCACACACGCACAAACAAACACACACGCACACACGCACACACACATACACTCTTCACCTCTCGACTCCTACCTTTTAGTCGCCTCTTACGATAAGCAGGGCCTTCTTGCCGCGGTCGTGTTCTCATCTCTGCAAGCCAAACTAACACACACACCTACTCACACACGCACACACACACACACACACGCACACACACATACACTCTTCACCTCTCGACTCCTACTTATTAGTCGACCCTTACAAGAGGCAGGGCCTTCTGGCCTCGGCCGTATTCTTATCTCTGCAAGCCAAACGGACACACACACATACACACACACTCACACACGCCCACACACGCACACACGCACACACACACACACACATACACTCTTCACCTCTCGACTCCTACCCATTATTCTCCTCTTACGACAGGCAGGGACTTCTTGCCACGGCCGTGTTCTTATCTCTGCAAGCCAAACGGACACACACACATACTCACACACGCACACACACACGCACACACGCACACACACATACACTCTTCACCTCTCGACTCCTACCTATTAGTCGCCCCTTACAACTGGCAGGGTCTTCTTGCCTTGGCCGTATTCTTACCTCTGCAAGCCAGACGGACACACACACATACACACACACTCACACACGCACACACACACGCACACACGCACACACACACATACACTCTTCACCTCTCGACCCCTACCCATTAGTCGCCTCTTACGACAGGCAGGGCCTTCCTGCCACGGCCATGTTCTTATCTCTGCGAGCCGACCGGACATACACACACTCACACACACACATACAAGAACGAACACAGACACGCACGCACACACGCGCACACACACATATACACTCTTCACCTCTCGACTCCTACCCATTATTCTTCTATTTCGAAAGGCATGGCCTTCTTGCTTCGGCCGTATTCTAATCTCTGCGAGCCGAATGGACACGCATACATACACACACACGCACTTACACACGCACAAACACACACACACCCACACACGCACACACACATACACACACACATACACTCTTCACCTCTCGACTCCTACCAATTAGTCGCAACTTACGACAGGCAGGGCCTTCTTGCCTCGGCCGTATTCTTATCTCTGCAAGCCGAACGGACACATACACACTCACACACACAAGCACGCACACACGCACACACTCGCACACACACAAAAACACTTTTCACCTCTCGACTCCTACCAATTAGTCGCCACTTACGACAGGCAGGGCATTCTTGCCTCGGCCGTATTCTTATCTCTGCAAGCCGAACGGACATATACACACTCACACACACACGCACGCACACACGCACACACACGCACACACACACACAAATACATTCTTCACCTCTCGACTCCTACCCATTAGTCGCCTCTTACGACAGGCATTGCCTTGTTGCCTCGGCCGTATTCTAATCTCTGCGAGCCGAATGGACACACACAAACATACACACACACATTTACACACGCACAAACCCACACACACCCACACACGCACACACTCACAAACTCTCTTCACCTCTCGACTCCTACCCATTAGTCGCCTCTTACGACAGGCAGGGACTTCTTGCCACGGCCGTGTTCTTATCTCTGCAAGCCGAACGGACACACACACACACGCACACACAAACACACGCACACAGGCACACACGCACACACGCACACATTCTCCACCTCTCGATTCCTATCCATTAGTCGCCTCCTAAGACAGGCAGGGCCTTCTTGCCACGGACGTATTCTTATCTCTGCGAGCCGAAAGGACACACACACACACACACGCACACACAAACACACGCACAAAGGCACACACGCGCACACGTACACGCACACGCACACACTCTCCACCTCTCGACTAATATCCATTACTCGCCTCTTAAGACAGGCAGGGCGTTCTTGCCTCGGCCGTATTCTTATCTCTGCAAGCCAAACGGACACACACACACACACATACAGACACACATACTCACACACGCACAAACACACGCACACACACAAAGACACATACACTCTTCACCTCTCGACTCCTATTCATTAGTCGCCTCTTACGACAGGCAGGGACTTCTTGCCACGGCCGTGTTCTTATCTCTGCGAGCCTAACGGACACACACACATACACACGCACACACACACGCACACACGTACACACACACATACACTCTTCACCTCTCGACCCCTACCCATTAGTCGCCTCTTACGACAGGCAGGGCCTTCCTGCCACGGCCATGTTCTTATCTCTGCGAGCCGACCGGACACACACACACTCACACACACACATACAAGAACAAACACAGACACGCACGCACACACGCGCACACACACATATACACTCTTCACCTCTCGACTCCTACCCATTATTCTTCTATTTCGAAAGGCAGGGACTTCTTGCCACGGCCATGTTCTTATCTCTGCGAGCCGACCGGACACACACACTCACACACACACATACAAGAACACACACACACGCACGCACACACGCGCACACACACATATACACTCTCCACCTTTCGACTCCTATCCATTAGTCGCCTCTTAAGACAGGCATGGCCTTCTTGCCTCGGCCGTATTCTAATCTCTGCGAGCCAAACGGACACACACACACTGACACACACACGTTCACACACACGCACACACACACATACACTTTTCACTTCGAACTGACCACGGAAGATAGAGAAAGGTGCTTACTGTTGACAAAGGCGCAGATAGCGTGCTCACCAACGGCTATAAGAAACATGGATACCCAACCAAACTGCATACTAGAAGAAATTTATGAGCGATCTAAGAATAGCACATGTCCAGTGGTAGCCAGGACAATACAGACAGCTCAATGGAGTAAGATGGGTACTCCCAACCTCTGGCTAGTTATCACGCCAGTCACGATACACATATCCATTATTTGCGATGGAAATCGGAGCGAAAGAGTACTGGAACGAGTCACATCCCTGAAGCTTTCACCCAAATGTATCGCCCAAACGAAAAATATTACATTACTCCCCACTAGCAGTGGGGTGGACAGAGCAGTGACGAGTTACCTGAAGTCGCCAATCACTCCCGTGGCCCAGCTGGTGGCGAGGACACCCCGCAAGTTTAACACGCCTCTAAACACCTACCTTGACATACCAGGAGGAGAGCTACGTCATGTGTTACTTGAGGAGGAGAGTCTGGAACAAGAAATGACGCATACGCAGTGGCGATCGATTCACGAATCTAATTGGCATTATTTTGTGGCCACCGGGATCATTACTATAATGGTAATAATTGGGATACTCACGTTATGGAAGTACCGTCCTGTTGCACGACTATGTCGTTCAGGGAATCCACAAACTCAGACTAACGAACAGGAAGTACCTGTATTAGTTAGTAATCGGCACAACAATGTACGGTCGACTTCCCAAGTTGACATCCCACTTTCCACATTTTCATCCAATTGCCCTAATTTTAATCTAGAGATAGAGTCGGACATTGATAGCTAGGGTACGGTTGGAAGATTATTGATTATTCTTAAACTATTTATAATTTATCATGTTTGAATTTTACTATGTTATGTAATACTTATATGTAAACTTTGAGTATTGACACTTGGGCCAGATTGCCCGATTCCGCAGTATGTCCAATATCAAATCTTCAGAATTCATATCCGAAATTGGACAGTATAATTTTATCACCCAGTAGACCGAATGAATCTATTTGTTATTAAATACACACACGTAGTTAATTAGGTTACATACACATTTGGTCAATTATAAATAATAATTTGGACATCAGTCAAAAGTACTGACAAAGTTAAACAATTTACATAAATTAAATACACATATCACGCTAGGTACGCGAAAAATATTGACCCAAATAAAATTTATATAAAACTAATATCTCTTGACTAGAGAAGCATTCAATCAATATTCACTCAACGAACATATAGTCTTCAACGATCAACTTCATCAGTCTCTACTCAAAGTAATCCCGGGTCTACACCCATAGTGTACGTCTCAACAATAAACTCTGCTACTATTATTTGGTGTTTCCATTACAACAGAACGAACATCTTCACTGAGCCAACGAGGGGAATTTGTTCACACGCCCACACGCACACACACATACATTCTTCACCTCTCGACTCCTACCTATTAGTCGCCTCTTACGATAGGCAGGGCCTTCTTGCCTTGGCCGTGTTCTTATCACTGCAAGCCGAACGGACACACACACATACTCACACACGCACACACACGCACACACGCACACACACATACACTTTTCACCTCTCGACTCCTACTTATTAGTCGCCCACTCTTCGCCTCTCGACTCCTATCCATTAGTCGCCCCGTACGATTTGCATCGCTTTCTTGCCACGGCTGTTTTCTTATCTCTGCGAGCCGAAGGGACACACACACATACATACACACACACTCACAAACACACACACACACGCACGCACACACGCACACACACATACACTCACACACACACAAACACGCCCACACGCACACACACATACATTCTTCACCTCTCGACTCCTACCTATTAGTCGCCTCTTACGATAGGCAGGGCCTTCTTGCCTCGGTCGTGTTTTTATCTCTGCAAGCCGAACTAACACACACACATACTCACACACGCACACACACACGCACACACACATACACTTTTCACCTCTCGACTCCTACATATTAGTCGCCCACTCTTCGCCTCTCGACTCCTATCCATTAGTCGCCCCGTACGATTTGCATCGCTTTCTTGCCACGGCTGTTTTCTTATCTCTGCGAGCCGAAGGGACACACACACATACATACAAACACACTCACAAACACACACACACGCACGCACACACGCACACACACATACACTCACACACACACAAACACGCCCACACGCACACACACATACATTCTTCACCTCTCGACTCCTACCTATTAGTCGCCTCTTACGATAGGCAGGGACTTCTTGCCACGGCCGTGTTCTTATCTCTGCAAGCCGAACGGACACACACACATACTCACACACGCACACACACACGCACACACGCACACACACATACACTCTTCACCTCTCGACTCCTACCTATTAGTCGCCCCTTACAACTGGCAGGGTCTTCTTGCCTTGGCCGTATTCTTACCTCTGCAAGCCAGACGGACACACACACATACACACACACGCACACACACACGCACACACGCACACACACATACACTTTTCACCTCTCGACTCCTACATATTAGTCGCCCACTCTTCGCCTCTCGACTCCTATCCATTAGTCGCCCCGTACGATTTGCATCGCTTTCTTGCCACGGCTGTTTTCTTATCTCTGCGAGCCGAAGGGACACACACACATACATACAAACACACTCACAAACACACACACACGCACGCACACACGCACACACACATACACACATACATTCTTCACCTCTCGACTCCTACCTATTAGTCGGCTCTTACGATAGGCAGGGACTTCTTGCCACGGCCGTGTTCTTATCTCTGCAAGCCGAACGGACACGCACACACACGCACACACGCACACACACACATACACTCTTCACCTCTCGACCCCTACCCATTAGTCGCCTCTTACGACAGGCAGGGCCTTCCTGCCACGGCCATGTTCTTATCTCTGCGAGCCGACCGGACACACACACTCACACACACACATACAAGAACACACACACACACGCACGCACACACGCGCACACACACATATACACTCTCCACCTTTTGACTCCTATCCATTAGTCGCCTCTCAAGACAGGCATGACCTTCTTGCCACGGACGTATTCTTATCTCTGCAAGCAGAACGGACACACACACATACTCACACACGCACACACACACGCACACACGTACACACACACATACACTCTTCACCTCTCGACTCCTACCCATTAGTCGCCTCTTACGACAGGCAGGGCCTTCTTGCCACGGCCGTGTTCTCATTTCAGCGAGCCGACCTGACACACACAAACACGCCCACACGCACACACACATACATTCTTCACCTCTCGACTCCTACCTATTAGTCGCCTCTTACGATAGGCAGGGACTTCTTGCCACGGCCGTGTTCTTATCTCTGCAAGCCGAACGGACACGCACACACACGCACACACGCACACACACACATACACTCTTCACCTCTCGACCCCTACCCATTAGTCGCCTCTTACGACAGGCAGGGCCTTCCTGCCACGGCCATGTTCTTATCTCTGCGAGCCGACCGGACACACACACTCACACACACACATACAAGAACACACACACACACGCACGCACACACGCGCACACACACATATACACTCTCCACCTTTTGACTCCTATCCATTAGTCGCCTCTCAAGACAGGCATGACCTTCTTGCCACGGACGTATTCTTATCTCTGCAAGCAGAACGGACACACACACATACTCACACACGCACACACACACGCACACACGTACACACACACATACACTCTTCACCTCTCGACTCCTACCCATTAGTCGCCTCTTACGACAGGCAGGGCCTTCTTGCCACGGCCGTGTTCTCATTTCAGCGAGCCGACCGGACACACACAAACACGCCCACACGCACACACACATACATTCTTCACCTCTCGACTCCTACCTATTAGTCGCCTCTTACGATAGGCAGGGACTTCTTGCCACGGCCGTGTTCTTATCTCTGCAAGCCGAACGGACATACACACATACTCACACACGCACACACACACGCACACACGCACACACACATACACTCTTCACCTCTCGACTCCTACCTATTAGTCGCCCCTTACAACTGGAAGGGTCTTCTTGCCTTGGCCGTATTCTTACCTCTGCAAGCCAGACGGACACACACACATACACACACAATCACACACGCACACACACGCACACACGCACACACACACATACACTCTTCACCTCTCGACTCCTACCCATTAGTCGCCTCTTAAGACAGGCAGAGCCTTCTTGCAACGAACGCATTCTTATCTCTGCGAGCCGAAAGGACACGCACACACACTCACACACAAACACACACACGCAAGCACACATACACTATTCACCTCTCGACTTCTACCCATTATTCTCCTTTTACGACAGGCAGGGACTTATTGCCACGGCCGTGTTCTTATCTCTGCAAGCCAAACGGACACACACACATACTCACACACGCACACACACACGCACTCACGCACACACACACATACACTCTTCACCTCTCGACTCCTACCTATTAGTCGCCCCTTACAACTGGCAGGGTCTTCTTGCCTTGGCCGTATTCTTACCTCTGCAAGCCAGACGGACACACACACATACACACACACTCACTCACGCACACACACACGCACACACGCACACACACACATACACTCTTCACCTCTCGACCCCTACCCATTAGTCGCCTCTGACGACAGGCAGGGCCTTCCTGCCACGGCCATGTTCTTATCTCTGCGAGCCGACCGGACACACACACACTCACACACACACATACAAGAACAAACACAGACACGCACGCACACACGCGCACACACACATATACACCCTCCACCTTTCGACTCCTATCCATTAGTCGCCTCTTAAGACAGGCATGGCCTTCTTGCCTCGGCCGTATTCTAATCTCTGCGAGCCAAACAGACACACACACACTGACACACACACACGTTCACACACACGCACACACACACATACACTTTTCACCTCTCGACTCCTACCCATTATTCTCCTATTACGACAGGCAGGGACTTCTTGCCACGGCCGTGTTCTTATCTCTGCAAGCCGAACGGACACACACACATACTCACACACGCACACACACACGCACACACGTACACACACACATACACTCTTCACCTCTCGACTCCTACCCATTAGTCGCCTCTTACGACAGGCAGGGCCTTCTTGCCACGGCCGTGTTCTCATTTCAGCGAGCTGACCGGACACACACACACACACGCACACACAAACACACGCACACAGGCACAAACACACACACGCAAACGCACACGCACACGCACACACTCTCCAACTCTCGAGTCCTATCCATTAGTCGCCTCTTAAGACAGGCAGAGCCTTCTTGCAACGAACGCATTTTTATCTCTGCGAGCCGAAAGGACACACACACACACTCACACACAAACACACACACGCAAGCACACATACACTATTCACCTCTCGACTTCTGCCCATTATTCTCCTCTTACGACAGGCAGGGACTTCTTGCCACGGCCGTGTTCTTATCTCTGCAAGCCGAACGGACACACACACACGCACACACAAACACACACACACGCACACACACGCACCCATGCACACGCACACGCACACGCACACAGTCTCCACCTCTCGACTCCTATCCATTAGCCGCCTCTTAAGACAGGTAGGGCCTTCTTGCCACGCCCGTAATCTTATCTCTGCGAGCCGAGCGGACAAACACACACACTCACACACACACACACACACACATACACTCTTCACCTCTCGACCCCTACCTTTTAGTCGCCTCTTACGAGAGGCAGGGCCTTCTTGCCCCGGCCGTATTCATATCTCTGCAAGCCGAACGGACACACACACTCATACACACACACTCACACACGCACAAACACACATACACGCACACACGCACACACACATACACTCTTCACCTCTCGACTCCTACTTATAAGTCGCCCCTTACAAGAGGCAGGGTCTTCTTGCCTTGGCCGTATTCTTACCTCTGCAAGCCAGACGGACACACACACATACACACACACTCACACACGCACACACACGCACACACGCACACACACACATACACTCTTCACCTCTCGACTCCTACCCATTAGTTTCCTCTTAACGACAGGCAGTGCCTTCTTGCCACGGCCGTGTTCTCATCTCTGCGAGCCGACCGGACACACACACACACACTGACACACACACATACACACACACACTCACACACGCACACACACACGCACACACGCACACACACACATACACTCTTCACCTCTCGACCCCTACCCATTAGTCGCCTCTTACGACAGGCAGGGCCTTCCTGCCACGGCCATGTTCTTATCTCTGCGAGCCGACCGGACACACACACACTCACACACACACATACAAGAACAAACACAGACACGCACGCACACACGCGCACACACACATATACACTCTTCACCTCTCGACTCCTACCCATTATTCTTCTATTTCGAAAGGCAGGGACTTCTTGCCACGGCCATGTTCTTACGATTTGCGTCGCTTTCTTGTTACGGCTGTTTTCTTATCTCTGCGAGCCGAAGGGACACACACACATACATACAAACACACTTACAAACACACACACACGCACGCACACACGCACACACACATACACTCACACACACACAAACACGCCCACACGCACACACACATACACTCTTCACCTCTCGACCCCTACCCATTAGTCGCCTCTTACGACAGGCAGGGCCTTCCTGCCACGGCCATGTTCTTATCTCTGCGAGCCGACCGGACACACACACTCACACACACACATACAAGAACACACACACACACGCACGCACACACGCACACACACATACACTCACACACACACAAACACGCCCACACGCACACACACATACACTCTTCACCTCTCGACCCCTACCCATTAGTCGCCTCTTACGACAGGCAGGGCCTTCTTGCCACGGCCGTGTTCTCATTTCAGCGAGCCGACCGGACACACACAAACACGCCCACACGCACACACACATACATTCTTCACCTCTCGACTCCTACCTATTAGTCGCCTCTTACGATAGGCAGGGACTTCTTGCCACGGCCGTGTTCTTATCTCTGCAAGCCGAACGGACATACACACATACTCACACACGCACACACACACGCACACACGCACACACACATACACTCTTCACCTCTCGACTCCTACCTATTAGTCGCCCCTTACAACTGGCAGGGTCTTCTTGCCTTGGCCGTATTCTTACCTCTGCAAGCCAGACGGACACACACACATACACACACAATCACACACGCACACACACGCACACAAGCACACACACACATACACTCTTCACCTCTCGACTCCTACCCATTAGTCGCCTCTTAAGACAGGCAGAGCCTTCTTGCAACGAACGCATTCTTATCTCTGCGAGCCGAAAGGACACGCACACACACTCACACACAAACACACACACGCAAGCACACATACACTATTCACCTCTCGACTTCTACCCATTATTCTCCTTTTACGACAGGCAGGGACTTATTGCCACGGCCGTGTTCTTATCTCTGCAAGCCAAACGGACACACACACATACTCACACACGCACACACACACGCACTCACGCACACACACACATACACTCTTCACCTCTCGACTCCTACCTATTAGTCGCCCCTTACAACTGGCAGGGTCTTCTTGCCTTGGCCGTGTTCTCATCTCTGCGAGCCGACCGGACACACACACACACTGACACACACACATACACACACACACTCACACACGCACACACACACGCACACACGCACACACACACATACACTCTTCACCTCTCGACCCCTACCTTTTAGTCGCCTCTTACGAGAGGCAGGGCCTTCTTGCCCCGGCCGTATTCATATCTCTGCAAGCCGAACGGACACACACACTCATACACACACACTCACACACGCACAAACACACATACACGCACACACGCACACACACATACACTCTTCACCTCTCGACTCCTACTTATTAGTCGCCCCTTACAAGAGGCAGGGCCTTCTTGCCTCGGCCGTATTCTTATCTCTGCAAGCCAAACAGACACAAACATATACACACACACACACGCACACACACGCACACACGCACACACACACACATGCACTCTTCACCTCTCGACTCCTACCCATTAGTTGCCTCTTAACGACAGGCAGTGCCTTCTTGCCACGGCCGTGTTCTCATCTCTGCGAGCCGACCGGACACACACACACACTGACACACACACATACACACACACACTCACACACGCACACACACACGCACACACGCACACACACACATACACTCTTCACCTCTCGACCCCTACCCATTAGTCGCCTCTTACGACAGGCAGGGCCTTCCTGCCACGGCCATGTTCTTATCTCTGCGAGCCGACCGGACACACACACACTCACACACACACATACAAGAACAAACACAGACACGCACGCACACACGCGCACACACACATATACACTCTTCACCTCTCGACTCCTACCCATTACTCTTCTATTTCGAAAGGCAGGGACTTCTTCTTTCGTGTTCTCATTTCAGCGAGCTGACCGAACACACACACACGCACACACAAACACACGCACACAGGCACAAACGCACACACGCAAAAGCACACGCACACGCACACACTCTCCACCTCTCGAGTCCTATCCATTAGTCGCCTCTTAAGACAGGCAGAGCCTTCTTGCAACGAACGCATTCTTATCTCTGCGAGCCGAACGGAAACACACACACGCACACACAAACACACAAACACACACACACACGCACACACGCACACACACGCACCCATGCACACGCACACGCACACGCACACACTCTCCACCTCTCGACTCCTATCCATTAGCCGCCTCTTAAGACAGGTAGGGCCTTCTTGCCACGGCCGTAATCTTATCTCTGCGAGCCGAGCGGACAAACACACACACTCACACACACACACACATACACTCTTCACCTCTCGACCCCTACCTTTTAGTCGCCTCTTACGAGAGGCAAGGACTTCTTGCCACGGCCGTGTTCTTATCTCTGCAAGCCGAACGGACACACACACATACTCACACACGCACACACACACGCATACACTCTTCACCTCTCGACTCCTACCTATTAGTCGCCCCTTACAACTGGTAGGGTCTTCTTGCCTTTGCCGTATTCTTACCTCTGCAAGCCAGACGGACACACACACATACACACACACTCACACACGCACACACACACGCACACACGCACACACACACATACACTCTTCACCTCTCGACTCCTACCCATTAGTCGCCTCTTACGACAGGCAGGGCCTTCCTGCCACGGCCATGTTCTTATCTCTGCGAGCCGACCGGACACACACACACTCACACACACACATACAAGAACACACACACACACGAACGCACACACGCGCACACACACATATACACTCTTCACCTCTCGACTCCTACCCATTATTCTTCTCTTTCGAAAGGCAGGGACTTCTTGCCACGGTCGTGTTCTTATCTCTGCAAGACGAACGCACACACGCACACGCACACACACACACACACATACACTCTTCACCCTCGACTCCTACCCATTAGTCGCCTCTTACGATAGGCAGGGCCTTCCTGCCACGGCCATGTTTTTATCTCTGCGAGCCGACCGGACACACACCCACTCACACACACACATACAAGAACACGCACACACACGCACGCACACACGCGCACACACACACATATACACTCTCCACCTTTCGACTCCTATCCATTAGTCGCCTCTTAAGACAGGCATGACATTCTTGCCTCGGCCGTATTCTAATCTCTGCGAGCCGAATGGACACACACATACATACACACACACACACACTTACACACGCACAAACACACACATACCCACACACGCACACACACACACACACACACACACATACACTATTCACCTTTCGACTCCTACCTATTAGTCGCCCCTTACAAGAGAGAGGGCCTTCTTGCCTCGGCCGTATTCTTATCTCTGCAAGCCAAACGGACACACACACAAATACAGACATATACTCACACACGCACAAATACACGCACACACACAAAGACACATACACTCTTCACCTCTCGACTCCTATTCATTAGTCGCCTCTTACGACAGGCAGGGACTTCTTGCCACGGCCGTGTTCTTATCTCTGCGAGCCGAACGGACACAGACATACTTATACACACACACGCACCTACGCACACACACGCACACACGCACACACACACACACAAATACACTCTTAACCCCTCGACTCCTACCCATTAGTCGCATCTTACGACAGGCATGGACTTATTGCCTCGGCCGTATTCTAATCTCTGCGAGCCGAACGGACACACACACACTGACACACACACACATTCACACACACCACACACTCACACACGTACGCACACACGCACACACACACATACACTCTTCACCTCTCGACTCCTACCCATTATTCTCCAATTACGACAGGCAGGGACTTCTTGCCACGGCCGTGTTCTTATCTCTGCAAGCCGAACGGGCACACACACACACGCATACACACACACTCTCCACCTCTCGACTCCTACCCATTAGTCGCCTCTTACGACAGGCAGGGCCTTCTTGCCTGGGCCATATTCTTATCTCTGCAAGCCAAACGGACACACACACACACAAATAAACACACATACTCACACACGCAAAAACACACGCACACACACAAAGACACATACACTCTTCACCTCTCGACTCCTACCCATTATTCTCCTATTACGAAAGGCAGGGACTTCTTGCCACGGCCGTGTTATTATCTCTGCGAGCCGACCGGACACACACACACTGACACACACACACATTCACCCACACACACACTCACACACGTACGCACACACACACTCACACACACACATACAAGAACACACACACACACGAACGCACACACGCGCAAACACACATATACACTCTTCACCTCTCGACTCCTACCCATTATTCTTCTCTTTCGAAAGGCAGGGACTTCTTGCCACGGTCGTGTTCTTATCTCTGCAAGACGAACGCACACACGCACACGCACACACGCACACACACACACACATACACTCTTCACCCTCGACTCCTACCCATTAGTCGCCTCTTACGATAGGCAGGGCCTTCCTGCCACGGCCATGTTTTTATCTCTGCGAGCCGACCGGACACACACCCACTCACACACACACATACAAGAACACGCACACACACGCACGCAGACACGCGCACACACACACATATACACTCTCCACCTTTCGACTCCTATCCATTAGTCGCCTCTTAAGACAGGCATGACCTTCTTGCCTCGGCCGTATTCTAATCTCTGCGAGCCGAATGGACACACACATACATACACACACACACACACTTACACACGCACAAACACACACATACCCACACACGCACACACACACACACACACATACACTATTCACCTTTCGACTCCTACCTATTAGTCGCCCCTTACAAGAGAGAGGGCCTTCTTGCCTCGGCCGTATTCTTATCTCTGCAAGCCAAACGGACACACACACAAATACAGACATATACTCACACACGCACAAATACACGCACACACACAAAGACACATACACTCTTCACCTCTCGACTCCTATTCATTAGTCGCCTCTTACGACAGGCAGGGACTTCTTGCCACGGCCGTGTTCTTATCTCTGCGAGCCGAACGGACACAGACATACTTATACACACACACGCACCTACGCACACACACGCACACACGCACACACACACACAAATACACTCTTAACCCCTCGACTCCTACCCATTAGTCGCATCTTACGACAGGCATGGACTTATTGCCTCGGCCGTATTCTAATCTCTGCGAGCCGAACGGACACACACACACTGACACACACACACATTCACACACACCACACACTCACACACGTACGCACACACGCACACACACACATACACTCTTCACCTCTCGACTCCTACCCATTATTCTCCAATTACGACAGGCAGGGACTTCTTGCCACGGCCGTGTTCTTATCTCTGCAAGCCGAACGGACACACACACACACGCATACACACACACTCTCCACCTCTCGACTCCTACCCATTAGTCGCCTCTTACGACAGGCAGGGCCTTCTTGCCTGGGCCATATTCTTATCTCTGCAAGCCAAACGGACACACACACACACACAAATAAACACACATACTCACACACGCAAAAACACACGCACACACACAAAGACACATACACTCTTCACCTCTCGACTCCTACCCATTATTCTCCTATTACGAAAGGCAGGGACTTCTTGCCACGGCCGTGTTATTATCTCTGCGAGCCGACCGGACACACACACACTGACACACACACACATTCACACACACACACACTCACACACGTACACACACACACACACATACACTCTTCACCTCTCGACTCCTACCTATTATTCTCCTCTTACGACAGGCAGGGACTTCTTGCCACGGCCGTGTTCTTATCTCTGCAAGCCGAACGGACACACACACACACGCACACACACACTCACACACACACGCACGCACACACGCACACACACGCACACACACACACACACACACACACACAAATACACTCTTCACCTCTCGACTCCTACCCATTAGTCGCCTCTTACGACAGGCATGGCCTTCTTGCCTTGGCCGTATTCTAATCTCTGCGAGCCGAATGGACACACACATACATACACACACACACTTACACACGCACAAACACACACACACCCACACACGCACACACTCACATACCCTCTTCACCTCTCGACTCCTACCCATTAGTCGCCTCTTACGACAGGCAGGGCCTTCTTGCCACGAACGCATTCTTATCTCTCAGAGCCGAACGGACACACACACACACTCACACACAAACACACACACGCAAGCACACATACACTATTCACCTCTCGACTTCTACCCATTATTCTCCTCTTACGACAGGCAGGGACTTCTTGCCACGGCCGTGTTCTTATCTCTGCAAGCCGAACGGACACACACACACGCACACACACACGCACACGCACACGCACACGCACACGCACACACTCTTCACCCCTCGACTCCTACCCATTATTCTCCTCTTACGACAGGCAGGGACTTCTTGCCACGGCCGTGTTCTTATCTCTGCAAGCCGAACGGACACACACACACACACGCACACACACACGCACACGCACACGCACACGCACACGCACACACTCTTCACCTCTCGACTCCTACCCATTATTCTCCTCTTACGACAGGCAGGGACTTCTTGCCACGGCCGTGTTCTTATCTCTGCAAGCCGAACGGACACACACACACACGCACACACACACGCACACGCACACGCTCTTCACCTCTCGACTCCTACCCATTATTCTCCTCTTACGACAGGCAGGGACTTCTTGCCACGGCCGTGTTCTTATCTCTGCAAGCCGAACGGACACACACATACACACACACTCACACACACACGCACACACGCACACACACATACACTCACACACACAACCACGCAAATACGCACACACACATACATTCTTCACCTCTCGACTCCTACCTATTAGTAGTCTCTCACGACAGGCAGGGTCTTCTTGCCTCGGCCGTGTTCTTATCTCTGCAAGCCGAACGGACACACACACACTCACACACACACACACATACACTCTTAACCTCTCGACTCCTACCCATTAGTCGCCTCTTACCACATTCAGGGACTTCTTGCCACGGACGTATTCTTATCTCTGCAAGCCGAACGGACACACACATACACACACACACTCACACACACACGCACACACGCACCCACGCACACACACACGCACACACGCACACACACACACACAAATACACTCTTCACCTCTCGACTCCTACCCATTAGTCGCATCTTACGACAGGCATGGACTTATTGCCTCGGCCGTATTCTAATCTCTGCGAGCCGAACGGACACACACACACTGACACATACACACACATTCACACACACACTCACACACGTACGCACACACGCACACACACACACATACACTCTTCACCTCTCGACTCCTACCCAATATTCTCCTATTACGACAGGCAGAGTCTTCTTGCCTCGGCCGTGTTCTTATCTCTGCAAGCCGAACGGACACACACATACTCACACACACACACACACACACATACACTCTTAACCTCTCGACTCCTACCCATTAGTCGCCTCTTACGACATTCAGGGACTTCTTGCCACGGACGTATTCTTATCTCTGCAAGCCGAACGGACACACACACATACTCACACACGCACACACACACGCACACACGCACACACACACATACACTTTTCACCTCTCGACTCCTACCTATTAGTCGCCCCTTACAACTGGTAGGGTCTTCTTGCCTTGGCCGTATTCTTACCTCTGCAAGCCAGACGGACACACACACATACACACACACTCACACACGCACACACACACGCACACACGCACACACACACACATACACTCTTCACCTCTCGACTCCTACCCATTAGTCGCCTCTTACGACAGGCAGGGCCTTCCTGCCACGGCCATGTTCTTATCTCTGCGAGCCGACCGGACACACACACACTCACACACACACACATACAAAAACACACACCCACACACGCACGCACACACACACACATATACACCCTTCACCTTTCGACTCCTACCCATTATTCTTCTCTTTCGAAAGGCAGGGACTTCTTGCCACGGTCGTGTTCTTATCTCTGCAAGCCGAACGCACACACGCACACTCACACGCACACACGCACACAAACATACACTTTTCACCTCTCGACTCCTACCTATTAGTCGCCTCTTACGATTGGCAGGGCCTTCTTGCCTCGGTCGTGTTTTTATCTCTGCAAGCCGAACTGACACACACACATACTCACACACGCACACACACACGCACACGCACACGCACACGCACACGCACACACTCTTCACCTCTCGACTCCTACCCATTATTCTCCTCTTACGACAGGCAGGGACTTTTTGCCACGGCCGTGTTCTTATCTCTGCAAGCCGAACGGACACACACACACACGCACACACACACGCACACGCACACGCACACGCACACGCACACACTCTTCACCTCTCGACTCCTACCCATTATTCTCCTCTTACGACAGGCAGGGACTTCTTGCCACGGCCGTGTTCTTATCTCTGCAAGCCGAACGGACACACACATACACACACACTCACACACACACGCACACACGCACACACACATACACTCACACACACAAACACGCAAATACGCACACACACATACATTCTTCACCTCTCGACTCCTACCTATTAGTAGTCTCTCACGACAGGCAGGGTCTTCTTGCCTCGGCCGTGTTCTTATCTCTGCAAGCCGAACGGACACACACACACTCACACACACACACACACACATACACTCTTAACCTCTCGACTCCTACCCATTAGTCGCCTCTTACCACATTCAGGGACTTCTTGCCACGGACGTATTCTTATCTCTGCAAGCCGAACGGACACACACATACACACACACACTCACACACACACGCACACACGCACCCACGCACACACACACACAAATACACTCTTCACCTCTCGACTCCTACCCATTAGTCGCATCTTACGACAGGCATGGACTTATTGCCTCGGCCGTATTCTAATCTCTGCGAGCCGAACGGACACACACACACTGACACATACACACACATTCACACACACACTCACACACGTACGCACACACGCACACACACACATACACTCTTCACCTCTCGACTCCTACCCAATATTCTCCTATTACGACAGGCAGAGTCTTCTTGCCTCGGCCGTGTTCTTATCTCTGCAAGCCGAACGGACACACACATACTCACACACACACACACATACACTCTTAACCTCTCGACTCCTACCCATTAGTCGCCTCTTACGACATTCAGGGACTTCTTGCCACGGACGTATTCTTATCTCTGCAAGCCGAACGGACACACACACATACTCACACACGCACACACACACGCACACACGCACACACACACATATACTCTTCACCTCTCGACTCCTACCTATTAGTCGCCCCTTACAACTGGTAGGGTCTTCTTGCCTTGGCCGTATTCTCACCTCTGCAAGCCAGACGGACACACACACATACACACACACTCACACACGCACACACACACGCACACACGCACACACACACACATACACTCTTCACCTCTCGACTCCTACCCATTAGTCGCCTCTTACGACAGGCATGGCCTTCCTGCCACGGCCATGTTCTTATCTCTGCGAGCCGACCGGACACACACACACTCACACACACACACATACAAGAACACACACACACACACGCACGCACACACGCGCACACACACATATACACTCTTCACCTTTCGACTCCTACCCATTATTCTTCTCTTTCGAAAGGCAGGGACTTCTTGCCACGGTCGTGTTCTTATCTCTGCAAGCCGAACGCACACACGCACACTCACACGCACACACGCACACAAACATACACTTTTCACCTCTCGACTCCTACCTATTAGTCGCCTCTTACGATTGGCAGGGCCTTCTTGCCTCGGTCGTGTTTTCATCTCTGCAAGCCGAACTGACACACACACATACTCACACACGCACAAACACACGCACACACGCACACACACATGCACTCACACACACACAAACACGCACACACACACATACATTCTTCACCTCTCGACTCCTACCTATTAGTCGCCTCTTACGATAGGCAGGGCCTTCTTGCCTTGGCCGTGTTCTTATCACTGCAAGCCGAACGGACACACACACATACTCACACACGCACACACACACGCACACACGCACACAAACATACACTCTTCACCTCTCGATTCCTACCTATTAGTCGCCTCTTACGATAGGCAGGGCCTTCTTGCCTCAGTCGTGTTCTTATTTCTGCAAGCCGAACTAACACACACACATACTCACACACGCACACACACACGCACACACGCACACACACACATACACTCTTCACCTCTCTACTCCTACTTATTAGTCGACCCTTACAAGAGGCAGGGCCTTCTGGCCTCGGCCGTATTCTTATCTCTGCAAGCCAAACGGACACACACATACACACACACTCACACACGCCCACACACGCACACACGCACACACACACACACACATACACTCTTCACCTCTCGACTCCTACCTATTAGTCGCCCCTTACAACTGGTAGGGTCTTCTTGCCTTTGCCGTATTCTTACCTCTGCAAGCCAGACGGACACACACATACACACACACTCACACACACACGCACACACGCACACACGCACGCACACACGCACACACGCACACACACACGCACACACGCACACACACACAAATACACTCTTCACCTCTCGACTCCTACCCATTAGTCGCCTCTTACGACAGGCAGGGCCTTCCTGCCACGGCCATGTTCTTATCTCTGCGAGCCGACCGGACACACACACACTCACACACACACATACAAGAACACGCACACACACGAACGCACACACGCGCACACACACATATACACTCTTCACCTCTCGACTCCTACCCATTATTCTTCTCTTTC